>NW_028289963.1:0-51520 GCF_059628265.1 Tinamus guttatus
GGAAAGGAAAGAAAGGAAAGGAAAGGAAAGGAAAGGAAAGGAAAGGAAAGGAAAGGAAAGGAAAGGAAAGGAAAGGAAAGGAAAGGAAAGGAAAGGAAAGGAAAGGAAAGAAAGGAAAGGAAAGGAAAGGAAAGGAAAGGAAAGGCGGAGAAAATGTTTATATTGTCATTTCTCTTTCTCCTTTTTTTTAAACGTATATTTAACTGGGAATCCAATAAACTCGACGTTTTTGGCTCCTTTCTAATCTCAACTGAAGTATCTTTATCATTATTTTTATTATTATTGTATTTTTTTGTTGTTGTTTCTGACGGGAGATAGATAAGAGGTTACTTGCACGTCAAAATGTTCCCTTAAGTGGAGGCAGGGAGGACGGGAGGACCGCATTTCTTTCCAGTTTGGGCTCTCTAAATCCAGCAGTCTCTCAGGACACTTTCCGCCTGGAAATCTTGGAGGGGAGGAAAAATAGGAATACTTGGGGCCGCTCCCTGGGAGCGTGGGGGTCAGGACAAGGACAGCATATGCTGGAAAGCTGCATCCTGGGAAGGGAATATATGGGGCGCAGACACTGCTGGACACATGGGAAGGCGGCGGGGAAAGGAAAAGGGCTGCTGGTGTCGGAGGTGCAGGGCTGCATGAATATTCCCTGCATCTTCTGGAGCTCCTCTCGCTGAGAAGGGACCACACTTCTCCCCGAATTAAATCCTCGCATCCTGCCGACAAGGAGTGAACAGCAGTGGCACAATTCACCTACTTTCGGGAGAGGCTGTGAGAGGCTTTAACTATTTAATGTCAGCGGCAGGGAAATACTGAAACAGTCTGAGGTTGTCGTCAGTAATACCTCTGCCTACCTTCCTTCCATGCATTATCCATCCTATCTACCTATGTTCTATCTGTCTGTCTGTCTGTCTCTCGCTCTCTCTCTCTAACTATCCATCTGCCTGTCAGCCTACCTACCCACTTACCTACCTATCTATGCTCCCATACATCTATTTATCCATCTGGGGCTGTAAAACCCTCTCCGGAGGCGGCAGATCCCCTTCGGAGCTGCCCGTGGCGGCTGGTGCGGGATTTAATGCTGCACAGAAGGACCAGGATGATGCCGCAGCATCCAGCTCCGAGGAAGAAAAAAAATACTCTGGAAAAACAAACAAAATCCTACATTTTGGGGGTTGCTTCTCTGCCATGTCCAGCCCTGATCGGAGCCTAAACGCGAGATTCATAAGGTTAATGCTGCAAATGTGAGGGCGCGTTGCATTTTTTTTAAGCCGTATTTATTGGTTCTTTAGTGGCCCCGCAATGATTATTTTGCAGCCGCTACAAAACAAACCCAAGCAGAGGCCAGACATGTATTTACGGGGAGGGGGGGGGGTGGGGAGGGGAGGCCGACTTGTTTGCTCTGTGTGTGCGCGCTCTGCTTGGTGCTTACTCTTTTTATTATTATTATTCCTGCCTTGTAAGAATCCAGTTGCCAGATAACAATGACATACTCTTTCTTTTTGTTTTTATTTCTTTACTAAAAAAAAAAAAAAAAAGCAAAGGAAGAGACAAGGAAAGCTCCCGAGGCATCTGGTCTCCGATGCACACCCAGCACATGCACAAGTGCTTTAAAAGGACCAGAGCAAGCCGGGGCGACACTTCCCTCTTCTGTTTTTGTGTGTATATATATATATGTGTGTATATATATATATATATATATATATATATTTCCTCCCAGCCATGGCAGCACCGCCGGTGACTTTTATTTCATCCCCTGCCCGCCTCCCCTCCACCCCCCCCCGCCCCGCCATCCCTTTATCGATCATGTGCTTAATTCGCTTTAGCCGAAAGGGGGGAAGGGACCGTAGAGTGGACAAGTTCCTCCCCCCCTCTACCTTCTTAAAAAAAAAAAAAAAAAAAGGAAAACACACACACACCAGCCCTCGCTTTGTTTGTTTGCCTCCCAAGCCAGGATCGCATGGCCTAACGCACATCGCTATTTGCCGTGCGTGTGGCTCGCCCCGGCCTCCCCCCGCTCCCCCTTACTGCCCACTTCCCCCAAATCCCCCGGCGGCGGGGGCGGGATGGACCTTACTCCTTCAGACACACACACACAAACACACACACACACACACACACACACACAAAAAAAAAAAAAAAAAAAAAAAAAAAACACCACAGACACGCGGAGCAGCGCGGGGCTGCGCGGGGGCTGCGCGCTGCGTCCCGCGGGCGCCCGGATGGACGGGGCGGCCCGGCCCAAGGGGCGGCGCGGGGCGGCGGGAGCGGAGCCGCCGGTGCGGGCGGGGACGGGGGCTGGGCGAGGGGGGAAAAAAAAGAAAAAAAAAAAAGGAAAAAAAAAAAAAACACAGCGAGGGGAGGGGTGATGGGAGGGGAAAAGGGTGGGGGGGTGGGGAAGAAAAATAAAAAGCAGCCGCCGCCTTCCGCGCCGCGCACCGAAATAAACAGCGGAGCGGGAGCGGAGGGGCACGCCGGCAGCAGCCGCGGATACCGGCGGCCGCTGCGCGCTGCTCCGCGCCGCTCCGCGGGCCCTTCCCGCCCTCCCCGCCCCCCTCCACCACCCTTATTGTTTTTAATCCTCCTTTTGGACCCCTCCGCTCCGCGGCGGCGGCTGGCGAGGCCCCCCTCTCCGCGGTCCCTTTTGCTCCGTGGGAAGCTGCAAGTTCCTCGGGGCAGAGGGCGACGCGGGTGGAGGCCCCGGCGACACCTTGGTGGCGGGGGCGGGGGTGTCTCGCCTCGAGTGTGTGTGAGTGTGAGTGCGAGTGCGAGTGCGAGTGCGAGGACGAGCGCGAGCGAGTGCGAGCGGCAGGGAGAGGCTCCCCCCTTCCCGCCTCCCTCCCTCCGTCCCTCCCTCCTCCCTCCCGGAGCCGCCGCCAGCCCGTCCCTCCCCTGCTCGCCCTCCCCTCGCTGCCCGCCCCCGCCGCGGCTCCTTTAATACACTTTGGATCCCCGCTCGCCTCTGGACTCTGCTCTGCGCCGCGGCGGCTGCGGCGGCTCCGGCGGCGGCCCCGGGCGCGGGAGGGCGGGCGGGAGGCGCCCGCTGCAGCCGCGGAGCAGCCGCGCGGAGCAGCAGCAGCAGCAACGCGGAGCAGCAGCGGCAGCAGCAACGCGGAGCAGCGGCAGCAGTCGCAGAGCGGAGCGGCGGCAGCGCGGAGCGGCGCGGAGCGGCGGCGCGGAGCGGACCATGCTGCTGGACGCCGGCCCGCAGTTCCCGGCCATCGGCGTGGGCACCTTCGCCCGCCACCACCACTCGGAGATGCCGGAGCGGGAGCTGAGCCTGGCGGCGCAGAACGGCTTCGTGGAGACGGCGGCCGCGGCCGCCGCGCACATGGGCGCCTTCAAGCTCAACGCGGGCGCGCACGAGCTCTCGCCGGGCCAGAGCTCGGCGTTCACGTCGCAGGCGCCCGGCTACCCCGCGGCCGCGCTGGGCCCGCACGCCGCGCACGTCGGCTCCTACTCGGGCGCGCCCTTCAACTCCACGCGGGACTTCTTGTTTCGCAGCCGCGGCTTCGGCGAGTCGTCGCCGGGCGGCGGGCAGCACGGGCTCTTCGCGCCCGCGGCGGGCGGCCTGCACCCGCACCCGCACACGGACGCTCAGAGCCACCTCCTGTTCCCGGGCATCCACGAGCAGCACGGCCCGCACGCCTCGCAGAACGTCCTCAACGGGCAGATGCGGCTCGGCCTGCCCGGGGACGTGTTCGCCCGCTCGGATCAGTACCGGCAGGTCGCGAGCCCCAGGACTGACCCCTACGCGGCGGCCCAGCTGCACAACCAGTACGGCCCCATGAATATGAATATGGGCATGAACATGGCAGCCCACCACCACCACCACCACCCCGGTGCCTTTTTCCGCTACATGCGGCAGCAGTGCATCAAGCAAGAGCTCATCTGCAAGTGGATCGATCCCGAGCAGCTCGCCAGCCCCAAAAAAAGTTGCAATAAAACTTTCAGCACCATGCACGAGCTGGTCACCCACGTCTCGGTGGAGCACGTCGGGGGGCCCGAGCAGAGCAACCATGTCTGCTACTGGGAGGAGTGTCCCCGCGAAGGGAAGCCCTTCAAGGCGAAATACAAACTGGTCAACCACATCCGTGTGCACACGGGCGAGAAGCCCTTCCCCTGCCCCTTCCCTGGCTGCGGGAAAGTTTTCGCCAGATCGGAAAACCTCAAAATCCACAAAAGGACGCACACAGGTAATTCGGGCTTCTTTCGTGAGGCTTGCACTGTATTTATATCTTTATCTCGATATGTGCATACGCGGGGCTGTATGTGTGCAGAAAGGGAGATGCAAAATTGCACAAGGCGTAGCAGGAGGATCGCCCTTAAAATCGCTGCCCAGCGCGAAGCCTCCCGCTTGCATCGCAGGGCCGGGGCTGTTTGGGTTTCTCTCTACCTCTCCAGGCCTCCGGTTTCGAAAGGACGTTCTTATTTTACTCTTTTTTTTTTAATCATTATAAGATGCGGAATAAGCAGCGCAGAAGCACTCTGAGGTTCCGCTGGAGTCTTTCCATAGCGATACAAAATTGTTATTATTATTATTATTATTATTAATTTAAGCTGAATAAATTCCGCGGTACCGTTGCAACACGCCGAGGCACAGAGATCCCTCGAGTGCACTATACACATGCAATGCACGGCGTATTTACATCTAACTTCAACGCCTGTGTGCACGGGTTTCATATCTGCAAGAGTGAGAAAGAGAGAGAAATTAGATAGATACACATAAAATCCTGTATTCGTCCAAGATCTCGGAGGAAGTGGTAAAATGGTCCTTTCTGGGAATGCTTTCCATTAAATTTAAATGGTGTGAGCAAGGCAATAAAATTATCTCATTTAAAAATAAGGAAAGAAAAAGTGTTTTTAAAGTCTCACTTGAGGTGACTTAAGGTGGTTTTGCAATAGTTTATTAAATTATGTAATAGGCAACAGAGGATTTGAGGTTGGGAAACTGACACCAAAAACAAAACAAAAACAAACAAACAAATAAAACCAACAAACAAAAAACAAAAACAGGTGAAATGTGGGGAAAGGACCCAGCGCTCCTGCTGCAAAATCGCGTGAGTCGAGCAGTAACAAAATCAACGCATCCTCCCGCTCCATATATTATTCATTTACTGCTCCTCCTCGCAGCTCCGATGGTGCCAGGTCCTTTCGTAGGAGAGAGTCAAATATTTTAGGGACGTTGCCCGTCAATCTTTACCCGTCTCGGGGGGCAGATCTCGTTGTCCCCTCGGCGCGGAGGTGCGAGACGCGCTTGAGCGGGGCTGGCAAACGGGAGCAACGTTATTGCGCGGGCCGCCCTGTGCCCGGGCCCGTGTCCCCATGTCCTGGGGACACCGCTTAGTTGCTAATGGCGCTGAGCGGGGGACGCGCCGTTCTCACCTCGCAGCCGCAGGGAAACCCGGCGAAAAATTTTTCCAGGCGGGGAATTTTCCCAGCGGATGTGTGTTTATCTCGAATATCCATAGTGGAAACAAGCTGCCGGGCCTTAAAGCTGTTGTTAATGGCTTACAGTTTAACAGGATATTGGCGCTGGGGCCGAGGCAAAACATCTCGCCCCCCCACCCCACCCCCATTTTATTTTCCCCTCCTTTTTTTTTTTCTTCGATTTTTTTTTCCCCACTGCTTGCTTTTATATATTCATATTGTTTTTTCCTAATGGTACCCGGGGCCTGGAGTGCACCGAGAAACCTCCCCCCACCGCCCCGAAACGGCGGTGCCGCCGCCGGCCGAACGTCTCGGTGGCCTGCGCGGCCCGGCGGCGTTCGGGGCGTTTGCGGGTGTGAAAATGCCGGTTCCGCCTCGCTGCCGAGGCGGGTGGGACGCGCGTGGGGAGACGGAAGGCCCCGAGCGGTCCGGCGCTGAGGCCTGAAGCGAGAAAGGCGGATTCGAGGAGCAGGGGGGAAGCAGGGAGGCGGCGAGGGCAGGCGCCTCACGCGCGCTCTCTTGCAGGCGAGAAGCCCTTCCAGTGCGAGTTCGAGGGCTGCGACCGGCGCTTCGCCAACAGCAGCGACCGCAAGAAGCACATGCACGTGCACACGTCGGACAAGCCCTACCTGTGCAAGATGTGCGACAAGTCCTACACGCACCCCAGCTCCCTGCGCAAGCACATGAAGGTACCCGGCGGCGCAGGCGGCCCGCGGGGGGGAGGCCGCGCCGCGGCGGGCGCCCCGTCGGCGTGGCGGGCGGCGGGCGCGGGGCCGCGCGGCGGGCGGCGGGCGGCGGCGGGACGGGGCGGCCCCGCGGCGCCCCCCCCAGCGCGCCGCCTTCCCTTTGCCCCCCAGGTGCACGAGGCGTCCCCGCAAGGCTCCGAGTCGTCGCCGGCCGCCAGCTCGGGCTACGAGTCCTCCACGCCGCCGGGGCTCGTGTCGCCGAGCGCCGAGTCGCAGAGCACGAGCAACCTCTCGCCCGCGGCGGCGGCGGCGGCAGCGGCGGCCGCGGCCGTGTCCGCCGTGCACCGGGGCAGCGGCACCGGCGGCGGCAGCGGCGGCGGCGGCGGCCACAGCGGCCTCTCCTCCAACTTCAATGAGTGGTACGTGTAGGCACCGCGCCGCCCCGGCCCGCAGCAGCAGGAGGAGGAGGAAGGAGGAGGAAGCAGCGCGACCCGCCGCACCGTGCCCGCTCGCCCGCCGCGAAACGGGGGCCAAGCAGCGCGGGGCACGGGGGAGTGGTTGGTTTTCTGCACCCTCCCTCCCGCCGCCAGCTTCGGGCTCTCTTTTTTTTGTTGTTGTTGCTTTTCTATTATTATTGTTATTGTTGTTTTTGAAAACGTTTTTTAACCAGCAAGAAAAGAAAAAGAACAAAAGAAATCACCACATTTTTTTTCTATAAAAGTACCCGCTGAAAAATAATAATTTTATATATATATATATATATCTCAAAGGAATAAATCAATAAACAGCGGAATGGAAAAGAGGAAAACAAACCACCACCAAAAACAAAACAAACAGTCAAAAAAAGAAAACCGAAAGGAAAGAAGGAAAAAAAAGAACAGAAAACACACCCAGAAAAAAAAAAGAAAAAAAAAGGAAAAAGAAAAAAAAAGAGAGAAAAAAAGCAAAAGCTCTCGAGCCGGCGGAAAGCGACTCTCCCTGCAGAGCCTCCAGACAAAAGATCAGAGACTCCAGCTCCTCCGGCCCCCGCGCCTCCCGCCCGGAGCCCCGGGCCCAGGACTGTTGTACATAGCGGCCGCTGCCCTCGCCGAGCGGCCACCGACTCTTATCGGATCCTTGGTGTAGAGAAGTTCGTCCAGTTTGTAAACTGCGGATTGGTCCCTGCTCCTCCTCCTCCTTTTTTTTTTCTTCCTTTTTTTTTTTTTTCTTCATCCCCGAAGAAAAAAGTGATGGATTTTTTAAATCTTCCTCTCCCACCATGTCTCTCCGTTTTTTTTTTTGTTTTTGTTTTTGTTTTTTTTTTTTAGTTCGCCCCTTAAGGAAAATAACGTGGAAGAAAAAAAAGGTTTCTTTTGTAATTGTGATATATTGAATATTGTGTTCCTTTCTAAGAGGCAACTTGATTGTAAAACTGCATTTCAACTATAGACTGGGAAGAAATACCGTGCCAAAGTCTCCATTCTGTTACATACACACACACACGAACAACAACGCTTGTGAATGTATTTTTTCTGTTAGCTGGGTTTACATGTGATGTTTTAGTGCTTTTGCAAGTTCAATTTGTTAGTTCCTGTTGGGAAGATTGTGAGGAAAAATAAACGTTGTGCCGTTAGGTTTTTTTCCGTAATAACACCCTTCCTCCTGTAAATACCTGTTACCATATTTATCCATTTGTAATTAAATTATGGTATTAACTTGCTACAGAGGAAACAGTATTTATAAAGAATGTTTCTTAACTATAAATATGTACAATTGTGAGCATAAACTGTTTCAGATTTTTTATTTGAAGGTTTAAGTGGTTTCATCATTTCTTGTGATATGTTTTGAGAGTAATGCATACAGAAATATAATAAAAACGTGTTGAAACTGCACGGGCTGCTTTATTCTTACGCCAAACCTCCCTGAAACATGGCGCAACGCAAGGGGAGCCGGGGCAGGATGCGAAGCTATAGATGGTTTGGGGGAACCTGTCGGCTCCTCCTGGGACACGAAGGTGTCCCACAACTCTCCCCTCCTCCCGCGCGCCTGCATGTCGGGAAAAGAGTCACATTTGGGGAAGCTAAAAAATATATAAAACGGGAGGTGGCATTTGCGTGCTGAGCGTTGTTTGTGGGAAAAAAAAAAAAAAAAAAGGCTTTTCTCCTCCAGAAAACATTATCATTATTATATTCCACGGGAAGCCCTGTGCTTGGCTGCCGGGCGCGGTGGCCGCAGGAGGTGACGGAGCGGGACACCTCGGCCCGGGGCGGCTTCCCCCGGCTGCCTTTCCTAAGGGAAGTCGCCTCCGCCACGGTCTCCTCGTAGATACACATTTATTTTTAAGCCTCTAATATTCCTTACGAAGCTTACGTTCTGACCGTGACAACGTGCGATCGTTGCATTTCCCCTCCATTTTTTCTTTTTACTTTAAAACAAACAAACAACAATAACAACCACAAAAATCGTGAGCTTTGGCTTTTCAGACGTGGCGAGGAGGTCCCGCCGGGGAAGGGGCCCAGGGCCGCCCCGCGGGGCCATCGGGGGCCGCCGTCGCGTTTCGGGTAGGCAGGGGTGGCTTCCCCGCCGCTCCAGGACACACAAGGCCCGGAGAACCTGGAATAAATAAAATAGAGGAAAAAAAAAAAAAAAAGAAGAAGGAAAACAAAAGGAGATAGAAAGGAAATAGATTATCCCCCCCCCCCCTTTTTTTTTTTTTTTTTTTGCCTGGGGGATAGCCACCGAAACACGGCCCGAGGAGAGGCGGCTCCCGGCGCAGCGCCCAGCGGTGGCTGCGCTACTCTCCTCGGGCCCGGTCAACCACATCCCCCCCAACTCCTTTGCCCCCCGTCCCGTTGTCGTTTTGTTTTTCGGGCTTTGTCTACGGGGTTTTAATAACAATAGACGTATCCCAAGCCCCTGGCGGGAGGGGATAGGTGGAGATCTTGGACAAGGGGGACCCTGTTGCCTTCTGGGGATGGGGGGGTAACCTAAATTCAGGGGAAGTGGGTAGGGAGGAAAAGATCCCCCTTCTCTGTGCTGCCGACAAAGTTTCGATGCGAATCAGAGACGGAGTGTCCTCTGCATAAGGAGCTCCCGGCCGCTGCATCGAGCCGGCTCTCCGAGTCATCAAGCGCCTATTAAAAGCTCATTTACTCTCGGTAATAATATTATGCAAAAAAACTATTAATAATAATGCAAGAAAAAAAATCGGCAAGGCCGCCTGCCCCTTGGACAGCTCCGTGGGAAACGCGGCTGCGAGGATCCTTCTTTGTGCGGCCGCCATCTCCGCGGCGTAACCTGGCCGAAAGAGCCGGGCCGGACCCCGGGGGGTCCCGAATCCGCGCCCGGCCCGGCTGCAGCGCGGCCCCCAGCCCGGGCTCCGCAGCTCCCGGCGGAACCTGCCTCGACTCCCGCCCCGTCGGGCAGGATTCAGGATCCCGCTCGCGGCAGCCACTCCGGCTGTGGGGAAAAGAAAAAATAAATAAATAAAAGGAAGGGGAAAAAAAAAAAAAGATTTGGCAGGGCTTTACTCAAGGGGTCCCCGTAACTCACTGCTCGGGATACTCTGCACAAGGACATGCTTTTTTTTTTTTTTTTTTTCTTTCTCCGAGAGCCTCTGGCCTGTCCGAAGCCGTTAGCGCTGCTAACCCGTCGGGGGTCGCTCTCCGCCCCCCCGGTTCGTGCATCCTCCCCGACTGACGCTGAACTTGACCTTGGCCCCGGCGCCTCCCCGGCCTGACCCCGCCGCCCCCTGACACGCCGCAGCGAGCGCCGGAGCTCGGCGCCTCGCAGGGGCTCGGGGAACCCGGCAGTCCCGCGCTCACGTCACCCGCCTCTCTCCCTCCTCACTCCGCACCGCATCACCCTAAATCGCCCTGTCCGCCCTGCGCTTCCCCTTGGACTCCCAATCCTCAGCCCGGAGCCTTCCAGACCTCTTCGCCGCGGACCTTGAAGGCGACCTGGGAACAACCCTGAAGTGTGTGTGGGTCCCTCGACCCTTCCCTGGCTCCCCCGGCCCCTGGCCTACAGCGCGGCTCCGACAGGGCTCCGCGCCCAGCACCCCCCGGGAGGCGACGGGACCCCCGGTGCTGCCTCTCCGGCTCTTCCACGGCGGCTTAAGGTGAAAATCAACCCCGAGCGGCGCTTTTAATCTTTATTATTATAGTTATTACGATTATTAATCATAAAATTCGCTCCTAACTCTGCCCAGAGACCCCCCCTGAGACTACGAAGCGATTTTCCCCGGAATAGCTCTGCTAAGGCGCTCGCCGCAAGCCAAAAAGAAAAAGGAAAAAAAAAAAGGAAAGGAAAGGAGAAAAAAATCAGGCTCCGTCTATAAAACAAGTTCTGCTCTGCCCCGCGTCCCCGCAGTGCGCCGGGAGCTCGTCGCTTAAGGCCGTGCCCAGCCTTTACCTGCCCGCGGCGCCTGGCCAAAGGAAACCCTCCTCCCCGGTAATTTCTGCAGATTTGTTGGGTTTGGGGGTTCCTTATAAAAATATATATTTCGGAACCTGGAAAAATAATAATCATAAAGTGCCCAATCAACCCCCGTCCCCGAAATGCCAACCGCCCAGACGCAAATAAAATGCGGCGGCTCTCGCCAAGCGCCGAGCCCGCCGCGGCGGCGGCTGCGCGGGGCTGCGCGGGGGCTGCGCGGGCCCGGCCCAGCCCGAGCTCTCTCGAGAACGGAGTCGGAGCGCGGGGCAGTGGCCGGGGATGCCCCCCCGAACCCTCCTGCCCCGGGCCCATCTCAGCTCGGCGCAGACCTCCCGAAATCCCGCGCAGCATTTTAAGTTCGCGCTTTGTTTTGAGAAAGTGGTGCCCGCTCCTGCCCTGTGCGAAGACACAAGGACGAGAATGTCCCCAGCCGCCCGCGCGCACCGCGAGGTACGTAGGGCCTCCATCGGCACCCAGAGCTGTATTATTTTTCGGGGGTGGAGCGTGAGGGTCAACTTGTGCCCCTCCTTTTCTCTCATTCTTCTTCTTCTTCTTTTTTTTTTTCATTATATATATTTTTCTCTCTTTCTTGCTGCCCCCTCCCCTGGTCGAGCCTAACGGGGAAGCAACCTCAGTTCAGCAGGAGAACGAGCAAAAAACCACCCTTCCTCCCGCTGCAGGGCATGGAACCCCCCACCCCCTGCCCCCCCGCTCCCTCTCTTCCTGCCTCCCTCCCTCCGGGCGAGGATTCCTCCCTAGAGCTTTGGGTTCCCCCCTCTCCCTGGTCCCGATTTCTCTGGGGAGGGGAAAGGGGCAAAAAGGAAAAAAAAAAAAGAAGAAGAAGAAGAAAAAAAGGAAAAGGTGAAGAAGAAGAGAGGGGGGAGGGGAGCCTAGGCAGAGATTTCATGTCTTTATTTAACGCCACTTCAAAGCGGCGGCTGCTCCCTTGTCCCGAGCAGAGGAAGCGCAGCACAAAACGCGCGCCCGATGCGACTTCCTCGCCGCGCCGCGCGCCACAACAGGTCCCCCCGCCTCGCCGCGGCCCCGAGCCGCGCTGGAAGGCGCCCTCGCCCCGCTCTGCCCGACGGGGCGCGCAGCGGGCGCCCCCCGCCGCGCGGCCGCCCACGCGCGGCAGCCAGCTGTGGCTTTCTAGAGGGGCAGGGCCCGTTTTGGGGCTAAAAGAGAGGATAGTGGGCAACAGCGCTCGGGTGGCGGGTGGGAATAGCAAGGAGCTGGTGCGGCCCCTCGTAGCTGCGCCGGTGTCGCTCTCCCCGCTACCAAACTTGACCTTGCCGGGGCTGGCGGCAGCGGAGAGGCACGTCGGGCCGCCCCTCGCGCGTCCCAGACCGCGGCTGCGGAGACGGGACTGCGCCGCCCCGACGGGCGGTGAAGGGCACCCGACATCGCCCCGGCCCCGCCGGTGTGTGGATGGTCGCAGCCGGCACCCGCCGTGCCAGGGGCAGCGGCACGGCACAGTTCGGCCCTGGGCAGCGGAGCTGCTCCCGTCTCCGTCCCGGTCCCCGTCGCCGTGGGCGCGGGGCTGACCGGCGGGCGCGGGTGACAGCGGAACTCCGCAGGAGAACGGTCTGCACGGGCGTTTGTGCTTAGGGGTTTGCTCTGGAAAATGACTTAAGGAGTTTTTAAATTAGCGACGGTGGTAGAAAAAAAATAAAAAGAGCAATTTTTCATTCCAACTTTTTTTTTCCCTCTCTCTCCCGAGCACCAGTTCCTCCGTGCGGGCAAGCAGCCCTTCTCCTTTGCTTCGTAGCCGCCCGAGGTTAAGGAGCGGCTTTAAGGAGAGCCGCGGCGGCGGCTGCAGCCGGTGCCGGTGGTTCCGAGGATGCTCTGCCTCGTTTTGCTGGAGTCGCGCTGACCTGTGGGCAGAGAGGGAAAGGTCACCCCATGCCGGGGCCAGGTTCCCGCTCGTCCCCGGCACATGCTGCTGCAATATTGATCCTCGCAGAAAGATAAACATAAAAGCGCGATCCTATGTCCTGAATACTAATGATCGCGGCTCCCCGGTTTTAATTGTTATTGACTTCTTACTTCCATCGCAAACATTTATCGCTTCTTTCGCTAGGGAAAAACATTCATTTTAAAAATTTTGTTTTATTTTATTCTAGACATTTTTGTTTCAACCACAGGCTAGCTCTCTCTCGTTGCAAACCTTTGCGGCCAGTTACTCTCCGCGGCAGAGAGAGCATCTCCTGCAGCCCCATTGCCAGCCCCCAGCTCAGCCATGGGCACTGCCGCGGGGGCAAAGCTGCTCCCGGGGGCAGCACCTCGGCATGGGACCCCCCTTTTGGCTTTCGGCTTCCTCATTCTCCTCGTCCCTGGGCAGCCCAGCGCTGCGGACTGCGCTGGGGATGCCGAAACACCCCCCTTTCGGGTGTTTTTCGGGGTGCTGGTTAATGGTCACTTGCTCTCTCGGCTCCCTCTCGATTTTTTTTTTCTTTCTTTCCCTTTTGAGATCGTCCAAATTAGCTGTAAATCTGGAAAAGCGCTCAATGAAACTGCCGTGCCCAGACGTACGGTTGAGGTTTCTGAAAGCATCATTCGCACTATAAGGACAATTAGCTGTATCAGACTGGCACTTCAGAAAACGAGAGCGATATTAAACTCTTAATTCCCGTCATGACAAATAATTTTCATGAAGGGAACTTCTAAAAGATTTTTTTCCCTTCTCCCTTACAATTTCAGTCTATTTTTTAACCCCTGAGTGATTTACTATGCAAGTAATTTTAGAGGATACAGTTTACAGCTTGAGTTATTAGACCGAACACCTCTGGCTGACACCACGACACCTTTTTTTTTTTTCTCTCTCTCTTTTTTTTTCTTTTTTTTTTTCCTGCCTGCAGCTGTGAGTCACAACCCCATTTTCATACCCAACTGCTGCACATTCCTCTACAATATAGACTTCCTTCGTGCAAGGATCAAACATATCCCGGCCAACATGTTTATTTTAAAATGCAGGAAAATTAAAACTAAACACGGACTTTAAAAAAAAAAGAAGAAAAGAAAAATAAAAACAAAACAAATGCTGCATTGCCTTCTCTGCTATGTCTCCCACTAAAATGGAATAAAATCGAGATGGAGCGCCGTGGACGGCTGCAACAAAATAATGCAGTGTCAGAGCCAAAACAGTTGATTTCAACTGGAGCGGGGACGGATACTTCTGTTTGCTATTACTTATTTACGCATTATTTTGCTTATGGTTTTAATTATATGTGGGGATGTCAGGCCAAGACGCCGTAACCATAACCTCCCTTTAACACACTTTTCCTATTTGTTTAGTGCCAGCGCTACAAGGCTAGAACAGGCACCGTAAAGGAAACGGTTCCCATGCTCCGCAGGTTGCAAGCGGGAGAGAATCCCGGCATCGCAGCCCTCGGTGCAGGCCGGCTCCGTGGAGCTGCCCCTCGCGGCGGCGGGATTCGGGCTCCGCGGCACTTCTGGGGGTGCAGGGAGGCGCCGAGAGGGCGATCGGGGCGAGAGGGCGAGTGGGACCACCCCTCTCCCGAACCAGAAAATCCAGGTTTGAAAATCTTCCTTGTAGATCAGCTGCATGGATACTTGGAAGCTTGCTCCCTATTTTTTTTCCATTTTTATTATAACTTTTAAAATTATCATTATTATTATTATTATTATTGGTAGATTTTACTTTCTGCTCTTCCCGATAATATCTCCAGTGACTCCCTCCTCCCATCCCCGGCTGGAGCTCGCATTGCCCAGCTCCGCTTGTCTTTCTTTCTGTTTTTTTTTTTCCCTTCCGTGTCCCCACTTTCACGGAATGCTATTTTAGGCACGGAGAACGGGACATATTTTCTCTCATTTATTTATCTTTGTTAAACATATATATTTTTCTCTATATAGAGGTATAGATTCTCTATATAGACATATAGAGAGGGGAAAAAAAATAAAATAATTTTTTTAAAAAGGAAGGGAAATCAAAGCAAAGGATCAGACGCTTTAGGAATCAGATCAAATCACTCCCTCATCTACCCGCCCCCGAAAGAGAAATTTCAGAGCCGGGCGGTCCCGCAGCGCCGAGCACGGCCCTTGCGCGGCCGCGGAGGAGCCGGGCCAGCCCCGGGGCCACTGCGGGTCCCCACGGCCCCGGGGCTCTCCCCAACCCGGCTCCTTAATTCTCTCGTGGGCAGCCCGACGTGCGCCTCGGAGGTAGGGTAGGAATAGCACAGCATGCGCCGCGACGAGCTGAAATCGGGGCTTATTATTCTTATCATCATCATTATTATTACTCTCATTATATTTTTTTTTCGCGCGCGAGCCGTGGCTCCCCGCGGCGCTGCCGCCGCGCGTGCTCGTGGCGCGGGGGCTGTTGCCACGCGGTGCCTGCGCGCTCCTTGCGCGCTCTTTGCGCGCCTCAGGCTGGCGGCAGCGCCGGGAGGTGCCTCCAGGAGCGCGCAGGGCGCAGGTGCTTCCCCCACTTTGGACAACCCCATCGGGGCCCCTGTTTTGGGGCAGCGGTGCCCGCAGCAGGCACCGTGTCCCATCCCTCCCGCTCCGGATCCAGGATGGCACCCCGGTCTGGCCACCACCCTGCGCGGCTTCCCCGCCGAGGAGCCAAAATGCGCGGAAATCAGAGCCTGGACGCGCCAAAAATGCCGTCGGGGGTAGGGGGAGCGGGCAGGGGTCGTTAAAGAAACACATCGCCCACCGCCCCCTGCGAGCGGCTCCCGTTTGAGAACCCCCCGGGCGCTAATTTGTCTCCCCCCCGCAGTGGGGTCTGTAGGGACCGCCCCCTCCACCAAGGTGCTGCGCTCGGCCCGGGCACCGAGCGGGCGCGCGGCTGCTTCCCGCGGCCGCGGAGGAGCTGCGCAAGAGCCGCGCAAAGTCCCGCGCCCGCTGCCTGCCCCGGCAGAGGCGCCCGCGGCGCTTCGTCAGGGAGGGGTGGCGGCGCTTCCCCAGAAATTTAGATGTATATTATATAATGAAAAGAAGAGAAAGAAAAATAAGAAAAAGAAAAGAAAAGAAAAGAAAAGAAAAGAAAAGAAAAGAAAAGAAAAGAAAAGAAAAGAAAAGAAAAGAAAAGAAAAGAAAAGAAAAGAAAAGAAAAGAAAAGAAAAGAGAAAAGAAAAGAAAAAAAAGTCCACTGATTCGCTGAAGCGCTGGGGACGCAGGTGGGCCTGCGCTGATTTAAGGCGATTTCACCAGTATTTACCTATTCCTGCTTTCACCGGGCGAAGGAGGGTCCCTTCTTTCGGCTCCTGTCCGAGAAACGCGACTAAGGTGTAATTTCCCTCCCACACTACAATAATAATTATTCTGTATGTTTTTGTCAGTGTTCCCCACGGCCACCAGCCCCGGGAAGGGGGCTGGGAAGCGCTCGCCCCGCTGACATCCCGCTGCCTTCCCAGCGAGGCTGGCGCGGCGGGGAGAGGGGGTCTTCCCCGCGGGGAGCCCAGGCGCCGCGGTGAGGGGCGCAGGGCGCGCACTGCCCCGCACCCCCCGCCGCGGCCCCGGGCCCTCCTCCCGGTCCGCTGCTTTTCAGAGCGGGGCAGCCCGGGCTTCTACTGCCGGGCGAGGCGAGGAGAGAAAATTCCTGTGAGGCGTCGGATGCAGCAGCGGCCAAGGGAGCCGAGGGCGCTCCTGTTCCTCGGGGCTTCGGGCGCGTCAGGTTTGTGCGCGGCCGGCAGTTCCTACTCAGGCATATATATATATATATATATATATATATATATATATATACATAAAAATATTTATATCTATCTGTCCCGCTGGTTTCTCCCGTTTTAGGGGGTGGAGAGTAAGGCTGCTGAGCCCTTGCGCGTTAATGGCCCTTGATTCTCGTTCCCGTGGCCAAAGGCAGCCCACGGCATCCTGCAATAGCCGCTCAACCCCGTGTCTGCGCAAGGAATGGGTTATAAAGGACAACGCACGAAAGGTCCAACAAATTGTGACATTAACCTGGTGTTGGAGTAACTACATTAAATCGTCCATGTCTTTCTCTACGTACTGGCAATGTTTTTTTTCCAGTGAGGGAAAGTGAGAACAAACAGTGGGACCAAATTCTTGCTCCCCAAGCAGAACAACCCCACCATCATCAGTAAGATCTCAAATATTTTATTTGTGTTACATCGAGTTGCATATTTCGCACGTCTTTTATCACCCCATCGAGCTTCCAGCAAGTTGCTGTATCCCCGCCTGAAATCATAGGCTGCAATGGGAAATTTTGGCAGTTTCCTTTTGCTACAGCTGTTAACAGCAGAGATTTATTGTCTGGCAGAATTCATTCATCCCATAAATTGTGCCAGGTATTAAATGTCTGCATCAGCTGCTGCTGGGGTAGTTCTCTGCCCAGCCCAAAGGATCAAACCCCAGATAGACACCACCAGAGGAGACAGTAGCAGCTAAGCTACCTGAAAGACCGTGCAATTATATTAAGCAGTGCTTATTTTACACATAGCTTGTAGCAGCTGTGCTGTTACCAGGATCTCTGGAACTTGTGTGAGAGGAAGAAGCAGCAGCAAAACTTCTGTTTTTAACACGAGTTATGGGTTTGAGCATTTAAATTAGTATCTTCATCCTGCTCCTTCATCTTCCTTCACCTCATTCTGCAAGAGGTGAAGCAATGGGAAACACACAGGCATTTTAACCTTTGCAATGTACTACTTTAAAACCCTTGAATAAATAAATCTTAAATGTATTCTTCCTTTATTTCACAGGGCTTAAGCGGATTTTAAATAAGTGTTAGACCTTGTGCAGGCCCTCTGTGAATAAATGCCCTTTATCCCCTGTACGCATTTTGCTTGGTGACTCTTGTGGTGGGATACATAGAAGTTGCCAGAGGGACCCCTCTGACATCTGCGACATGGCCATGAGTGGCTGGAGAGATCATTGTCATGTCAAGAAGCTACGGAGGGGAAGGAGTAGTAGGAACAGATGAACTTTAAGAGCAAACAGACTGTTTTAATTCAATATTCCAGAATGGGAAAGACAAATAGAGACACCTCAGGAGAACTGTTTTCAAAGACCAGTTTCTATGAAATCTCAATAGCGTTATGGGCATATCCCATTTGCTTGGGAATATTTACTTTTCTGTTTGTTATTTGAGAGTCTTTGATGTTTGCTCAGCTGACCCATCCTGATTTCTTGCCCTTTGCTGCCCGTAGGCACCTTTTGTCACCGCATGCCTACATTCTTTATATACAGCCTCCATATGGATTAGAGAGTTGTCTCTTGGGCGAGCTCGGTGAAATGAAACCTCTGGGTTTCTTTCAACTGACTTGAACTGCTGCCAAGGCAAGGGCCACACTCCGTGGCTCGGGAGCTGAGCTGCAAAAATCTCACGGGCACGGATCCAGCAGAGATCAGAACATTCAATCGCCATGTATTTCCAGAAGGTATTTCTGCATCTTTGTTTCAAGGCTGGGTTTTACAAAGACTTCCCCCCCTCAACAGATTCAAGCCCCAAGTTGTGGACTGAGGTTGCTTGCATCTGTGAGATAGTTTCTTCTTCAAAAGCAATGGCTTTAAAGCTAGTGTGGCTGGGTGCCTGAGTGTTTTTGTTGTGAAATGGACCTGGAGTTCAGCAGTAGAAGTAGACATTCAGCTTTTGGCTTCAGGAGATGTCTTAGTAAAACAAAAGTGCTTTCATAAAACCACGGCATTTGAGTCTTTCATAAATCCCTATAAAACACTGAGTTTTCATAAGATTAGTTAGGACTCAGGCAGGATTGTTCTTTCAGACACGGCCTCATTCCTTGTGTGAAACTGAATTTTAAACTTTGGTACTATCAACTAATTATACTATCAAGATATTACTCTTCATGAACAAATATAGGTCTCACAGCAGCTCTCCCAGGCAGGAGCCCAAATCCCAGGAGAGGTCCTGGCCATCATGAAAAGCGATGCTGCTTGCTACGTGCACAGGCAGCCTCCAGCAAAGATGCCAAGTACTAGCTGGGCATAAAAGGTAACCTTCCTTCTCTCCCCAGGAAGTGGTTTCTTCAGGTCAGGATTAAGGAAAACAGTAGAGCAGGATGGCGAATCTTGCAGGACTGTCAAGTCAACATCTTCCAACAAGAGGTGGTTCAAACCCAGAACACACTTGCATTTCCCTTATAAATAAGGGGAAGTATGTGGTAACTGCAGCATATGAGCAGAAAACTACTATGTGCCTCTAGAAAAAAAAATCATATGTCTGTTTGGGAAAAATAAAAAGCATATGACCAAAGTTGTTATCATATAAACATGTATAGAATGTGAACTTTTCCAGCATGCAAATAAATTGACTTGTCACTCAACAGAGTTTCTATACTGAAATTCAAAGTAATTAGAGGACAGCTGCTGGACTCCATTCAGAAACATTTGATTTATTTTTATAACACTCAGGATATTCTGTATTTTGAGAAGTATCAGATTTCAGGTTACCACAGTTAATTTAGTACAAAATTCTACAGTCATTATCGGCTGCAACTGCCAAGGCACAATTTGGGAATTAAAGTACAAAGCAAAAAACTGAAAATGGATATTGAGAACTCATGCTCATACTTTACCTTATGACCAACGGTTGCATTTGAGTTTGATTTCAAGGAGTTACAAGAGGACACAGAAGATGGTTTCAAGTAAAAGCAAACATTCACAGTATATAAAACACTCACTGAGCTCAGAAATCAGTGCTGTGTAGAGACTGGTTTCATCTACAAATCTAGACTGGTTTGGTCTGAAAGTAGTAGGCAGTGGAACTTCACTGTTATTTGCACTAGGTCTGGTAAAACACGGTCCTAATCAATATTTCCTCTTCTATTCGTTTGACTTTAACTACTCTTTCCTCTTTAGGACCAGGATTTTCTCATTAACAAATTAGCTTACATGATCCCAAGGTGCTCTTGCTATTCCAAGGGCTGAAACCAGGTCCTGGCTCGGGGCGAAGGAGGATGAGGTGGCAGCCACCTGCCTTTGCTTGGGGCCCTCGGGTGCTCCGCAGAGCGATGTGGTCCTGGTGCCAGGCAGGTGTTCAGCCCTCACACACCCAATGCCTTGCTGCAGTTTTGCATTTGTACTGTATCTTTTGATTTCTTGATTCACAGTGTTCTCCACTGCAGTTAGGAGATCAACCAATCTCCAGCTAGATTATTTCCTCCCTGTCTAAATATGCCTGAAGCTTTAATTAGAGAAATATGTAACATTTTCTTTCAGAGGAGGTGGAGGCAGCGTGTGGATGGTCAGCTTTTTTTTCCTGCTGGTAGCTGGTGCTCAGTACCACCACCGCTTATCCCTAAGGGACCGCTTGGGTTTCTTAGTCTGAGTCTTCCCTAAATAGGAGGATATGATGAACAGTCTTCTGCACTGCACAGAAGTTGTCCCACAAAAGCCTGTTTTGCCTTGGAAATGGAGAAAAGTCTCAAGCTTTGGAGATGTGTCCTATTCAGGTCTCTTTCAAGAACCAAGCTCATCTGTCACTGAAGGTCAGCAGATCTCCTGCAGTGAAGTAACATCACCCTGTCTCCACTGAAACAAGCAGGTAAATCCCACAGAGTCATGGGACCCACAGAGCTACGTTAAACCTCTCTGTCCTCAAACATATGCTTAAACTTCAGAAGTATCAGCTGGTTTGGGATCTAATGGAATCTTTTTGTCTTCCTATAGTTTAAGGATTTCCTGTGTTTCCTTTCTGATATCATGAATCTGACCGTTGCTACGTTTAAAAAAGCTAATTTTAGGCATTAAAAATTACAAATCACTGACTTCCTAGGGAACCAGCTATAGATGCACTTGATGGATATGAGCAGAGGAGAGCAATGCTCAGGACTGCGATGACGTGTCCAGGAGGAGCACGGTCAGGCAGGCGCACGCATTGCTCATCTTCAAGGGTGCTCTGTGCTTCAAGGGTGCAATACTGCATGTTCTTCAAGTGCCCAACTCATGCAGAAACATGCGACATTTTCAGTTTTTTGTAGAGCTGCCACATAATTCTAGTTCTCTCAGAGTTGTTGATGTCAGGTCCTCCGGCTCTATGATTTTAAGGGAGAACAGGAGATCCCAATTCCCAACCCAGAACTTCAGGGGTACCCGATGGCCGCAAGACACTTCCTACAGGACACCGGATGCAGGAGCTATACAGCAGATGACCTTGTTTCACCGATGCAATATTTTGGTTTGTAGGTCTGTAGTCTCAATCCCAAAGTCTTCACATTTCACAGGCTTTTGAGAACAGTAATGAGAAAACCCACGTTTTTACGATTCATAAGGGAATGCAAGAATAACCTCACTCATGCCTGAAGTCTGCCATCCCGCATGCACTTGGCTCGTGCATGTATGGTTTATACAGTAAACACAGCAGCAAATGATTACTGGTATCTATTATACTTAAAGCTGCCAAATATTTGCAATTTAATCATTTTTTCCTGTTTTCATATGATTTCATTTTTCTATTAAAAAAAGAAAAAAATAACCTCTGTGGCTTGAAATTTCCTCTCTGTGTTTTTTTTTCCCTAAATGATTTTTCTAAGTTTTTTTTTTAACCATGTTCTTTCATCCACTTTTGAAGTGGTAGCAGTTAAAAAAAAAAAAAAAAAAAAAAGGAAGGAAGAAAAAAAAGATGAACTGTTTCCACATAGCACAAACTTCTCAGACTATAAACTTTTTTTTTTTTTTTTTTTTTCCTGGAAGAGTCAGAAGAGAGTTAACATGGACATAATCTGCATTGAAGGCTGATGTCCTCCAGTCAAGTTTCTGTTCAACTACATTAACTGGGATCATTTTGCAGTATTTTGGAGAAAGACATTTAACAGATTTGACTAGAAAGGCAGAAACTTAGCTAGGTAGTCTTTGGTCTGAAGCCTCCAGATATATTACAATCGTTAAGTGTCCCCATTCCTCAGTCTGCATTTTTGTTTCTAAGAAGCAGAGCTTGTATCCTCTTTAGGATGAATAACTTTGAAACAAGGAATTTACAAGCTCCACAAGATTATTGGTTCCAGATTTCATTCCTTTCTTTCTCCCCTCCACACATAATTCGAGATGTCTTTTCCTTAAAAGTTTAGGTAAATATGTTGAAAACATTAATGCATCATAAAAGTCATAAGATTAAGAATTTAAAGGTCAGCCAACTCCAGGAATTATTACAGCAAAATTTGCAAGATCCTTCCTGGTCTCCAAAGATGGATAACTACAAACTTGCTCCTGCAATATCATTCTGACCTACCTAAAGAGTTCATATTGTGTTTGATTCTTGGTTTTTGATTCTCTAAACTAGAGGAAAAAAGTCTTTACCATTCTATCAAGAACTAGCACGGAACTCCTCTAATTTTGGTAGGAATTGCATGTATAGATCCATCTGAATTTACAGTGCTTTATTAGTTATGTCCTAATTCAGAGTTATAGAATTTGGCTATTTTCAGGTATGTTTGAAGTATGTTTTGGAAAAAAAAAAAAAAACACAGCTTCTAGATGCATATTTTAAGTTAAGGTGGGTTCCATAGGTCAACTGCCTTAATCTGAAAGTGTGCACCAGTTACACAGAGCAGGGCAGCCTGGGGAGGACTTTGCAATCTCTTCCCGATTGGAAGGAGGGTCACTATAACTTGTTCTTGGTTTAGGATGCCCAGGACGGCTAAACTGGCCCAGCTGTGGAGAATTCATTAATTCTCCCTACTACACTCTACCTGCAGAGTGCGGCTGCTGTGGAGCCCTCTTAAGGGGTGATTAACCCCAATGTTATTTCTAACCCTTATTTTCTAAGAAAATAAAATTCAGGGCAGAAAAATGTTCAGCTCCATCATGAGTAAAATATAGAACAGAACAGAACAGCATAGAACAGAATAGAATGGAATAGAAAAGAATAGAAACAAAAACACCTAGCAGTTGCTTTTAGTACCAGCATAAGAGAGGCTATCACAACATGGTTCTACAAATGTTCCTCTTTCTAAAGAAATACTCTGAACCACGAATCTAAAACTAAGTAAAGAGCTATTGCCAAGAAACTTTTTTTTTCACACACCATGAAAATTCTTATTACTCGACAAACTTGTCTCAGATGGTCTGTGGCCATATCCCTCTAGGACTCTTGCTTTAACCGACTCTTAAATTAAAAATAGTTTTTTGCCTTCTCTGGTTTCTTCTGGTAAGACTCAATGTCTTGAACAAAAAGCAATTAGTACAGCTTTTCAGTATGGATGTTTAGACATGTACACTCCATAGCTGAAGTACTATGGTATTTTTAACCACACTTTTTCACCACTTCCAGTGTCATCATTCAGCTCTTCCAGGAACTGTTTAGCCTTTTTTTTTTTTCTATACCTAATAGAGAAGCAGCTCCAGGCATAGCATCATACTATTTTGAGGGTTTTTTTTTGAGATATAATTGTGCCTTATGTGTGTGTAAGGGCAGAGAAAGAGGCATTTGCCTCTTCTTCTTCCCTGTTTATATCTGAATGCAATTAAATTTCCTATTTGTCTGTATGCTTTACTTTTTAATCACTTTCTTTCTCTCTTTGTCAGACATTAAAAAGGATAAAGGAAAAGATGAAAATATCTCCATGGGGCAAAAGCAGTGTATCCTATATGGGAAGAAATACAACCATCTCTATATATGCAGGATGGCACCCGGGTGCTTATCACGTAGATTTTGCAACTGGTGACATTAGCTGCGTGGCCACAGAGGACTGTTACAGAAAAAATGGAGCAAAACACTTATGAAAAGATGTCTACCTCTCTTCTTGCTCTCCCGGGATGCATCCTAACCACCTGATGGGAATTACTCCCACAGGGAAAGGACTACGGACCAGCTGTTGGCTAAAGCCTTGGCCACCCATGCTCTGACCATCTTCTACAGATGACTTTTCCAGCTGTCCTGACAGTGCCTTGCCACTGGGTTCATCTGAAGCCCAATTTTCATGAAAATCACATTCTAATGCTATTTTTTACCCTCAGTAACATGGCACATTAGAAAGTTCTAGTTTGTCCTGATTACGCAGCATATCTAACAAGATAACCCCAAAATATACTTAAGGAAACAGAGCTGAGAGAGTGCATTTAGCCTTTATTCTAGTGTTTCTCAGATTCAATAGGATGCTTTTCTTTAACATGGAGTTAAATAACAAACCTGCTTCTATAATAGTTTGGTACGTAGGGTGAGCAGTATGCTATAGGTACTCAAAAAAGCATATCACAGACACACTATGCTTTTTAAAGAAAAGTAATCTAGATGTATGAGACAAAAACATAATCACAACATACGTGAATAAATATTTGTTTGGAAATGAGAGACGGAGAATTTTTATTATTTCTCTCTGTCTCTCTCTTATTTTTCTCAAGTAGCATGGAAAAATACCAAAATTTCATATCTATATCCTATAGATGGGTGCACATAAAAAAAATAGTTTCCATTAAAGTTGAAGAAAACACCACTTTTGGTATTAGGGAGAACTGCTAGGAGTCATGGCTATTGTCTTAATATCTTAGTGGCCTATTGAAAGGCAACCAAATTCTTACTTTGAGGATATATTTCCAAAGTTAATGTATCTTCCCATAACAACATTGTGTATCAAAGGCAAAGAATATCCACTTGGTGGGGAGAAGGAATGGGGGAAAAGACTGAAACTGAAGTGAATAATTTATCTGATTGTGGGAGAATGATAAATGATACCTAGCCCAGAAAAGATGAAAAGGCAGAAACAGAAAAAAAGGGCAATATGCTGCTTTGTCATCATTAATCATGAGAAAGAAATGATACTAAAAATATGGAGAGAGAAGATGTGGAAAATATTGAGAAAAAACACAACTTGGGCACCTTTCATGGAACAAAGAGCTTATTGGCATACTGCCCTTAACATCCACAACACAGAATGTTGTAGATGTTAACTACCTGGTTTGTTAACTACCTACCCTGAATTTATTTTTAAAATAATTTAAATTATTTAAATCTAATTTAAATTATTTTAATATAATATTTAATATTTTAATTTTTAAAATAAATTCAGAGACTTACAAGGAGAACAAAAAGGCAGTAAAAGAACAGTACTAAGTGTCTTGGAAAACCAGGTAACATCCCTTTATTAAACATTGGCCCATGCCCTGTCCTGACATTGCTTCATGTGCGACACAGCAGCTGAGGTAAATGGGAATAACGAGGCATTAATCCCAGAATCGCAGAATGGTTGAGGTTGGAAGGGACCTCTAGAGATCATCTAGTCCAACCCCCCTGCTCCAGCAGGGACACCTAGAACACGTGGCACAGGGTGGCATCCAGGCGGGTTTGGAAGATCTCCAGAGAAGAAGACTCCACAGCCTCTCTGGGCAGCCTGTTCCAGGGCTCTGTCACCCTCACAGGAAAGAAGTTCTTACTCATATGGAAATGGAATGGAAGGATGTGGCCTAAATCAGCCCTATATAGAGACTTAAAAGGGGAGGAGATCAACAATTAGAGTTGAATCGCATATAATTCTCTGGGTAGACAACATGAAGCTGTTGTTCCTTGTGTGACATCATTCCGGTACCAGGGGAGCCAAAATAACCAGTAGGTTACTCTGTAGAAGATGTGGCTGTGCCCCGCACTCCGCCAGGACGTGAGTGAGGGGTAACTGTTCATTCTTCCGCCTAAAACACAAATCTCTTTCAAGATTTTGCAAGGCAGCTATAGCTCAACCTGCCTCCCCTGCATTATTTAGAGATGCTTTTCAATAATAATAAAAAATATTATTGTCAAATTTTACCTTCTCAAATCTCGGGCCTTTGGCCCGCATGAAAGGAGAAAAACAGCTTGCATTTTTTCTTTTTCGTAGTTAAAAAAAAGCCTACCTTTCACATCCTGAAGCTCGAAGACTGTGGCTTTGTTTTGATCAAATGGCCAAATAAAAGTTGGCTTTGAGCAGTCCATGAGGGAACTTGCAGGCTTTGTGGTCTAATAGACCAGAAGTTCTTCAGGTAGCAACAACATAAACTACAGTTCTGCTACATCAGCTGCAATAACTTACTAGTGAAGTTCATTCTTTAAAAACACATTTTATTGTTCACACAGACCAGAAGTGTGGACGAGAAGCCATGATCAATGAAGACTAGGACACACAATTCCATTCCATAAGTCTTTCAATAATATGAGTAAAAACAACTGCAAATCTGTCAAACACACAAGTTTAGAGGAGAGCACAGTGAAATTAATATTCTTACATAAGAGTTTGAATTGATCTTAGCCAGATTCTCATATAGACATCCTCAAGCCATCAGTAGCAATGTAAAATTTAGGATTCAGAAACGGAAGCTCTAACAGATGTGATCATCAGCCCTTTGGGGGATTTAGTCCCTAGGTTATGAGCACAATTAATTTGGAGATATTAAAACGCTCACATCACCCCAATAGATGACGTTACGAGCGAAAGGTGAAAAATAGTGCAAAGGAAAATGGAGGTTAAAAGAAATGACATTTCCATATGGCAGAAATCTACTTGGACATGCCAAAACCGCCTGTGCAGTCACACCTGTGAATATCATCATAAGAGTAAAAAGGACAAATTTAACTTTTATTTTAATTTTTTACACCTAACTTCCCATGCAGAAGATGCAATGTCTAATGGGTACATGAAGCCGCAATTGCATGGGGCTGGTTACCCAGAGCAGGGGGAAGAACTGTGCCTGGCTTCCCACTTTTTGTGCTGTGGGAGGGCTGTGAGGGGTAGGGGGACACTGCTGGGGACACCGAGTGGAGCTGGGGCTGCCCTGCTCCTGTCACCTGCATCCATGGTGGCAGCAGCTGGGGCCGCAGCAGGTGTCCTGGATGGCACTCCCATGTGCTGTGGCTGATTATTTTATTTTATTTTATTTTATTTTATTTTATTTTATTTTATTTTATTTTATTTTATTTTATTTTATTTTATGTCTGGCCGCCACTTTCTCAAATATTGAACACACTGACTGAATTTTGTAGACGTCTCCATGTGAACACTCCATGGATTTTTCTTATGAACCCCACTATTACGAAATTACAAATGAATGATGTAAAACAAAAACAGGTCAAAAGCCATTGCAAACATGCAATTTTTGTTAAGAACCTATTTCTCATCGTATGAACTCATTTTTTGGGAAATAAGCCAAAGCATTGTTTCCAATTTACATCTGTCCCTGTCAATGTGGGATTACAAAAGTGGAAAAGATGCTGGAGTTTATATGAAGGCAGAAAAATGTGGAAATAAACTTTTTTTTTAAAACTCTTATACTTTATGTTAGTGGTTGTAGGGGATACTCTAGCTGTTTTTACTTAAAATTTTTATAGGTACGTGATAAAACAGCTGTATTAAAACCCCAACCACCGAAGTCAGGCATGCCCAGCAAGTCACAGAGATGGGTCAGTGCTACAGGCATTAACAAGAGCTCTCCTTACAGGCTGATGGGGCAGCCTCCTTGCTTGGTGTAGCATTGCATCATACGAATGTGAGGACGATGGTCAGATTGCTTCACTTTCCTTCTTTGATTAATTCCTACCTGTTAAACTATCTGAATTAGCCACTTAGTATTTTCTAATAAAGCAAAAGTCCTTCAAAGGTTCTTGATTATTTGTAAGATTACATACTAGCTTATCACTCAGCCTGTGGCTGCTTGGGTATAGGTAGCTTTGATTCTTCTAGAAGTCTTTCTATTTTTATATAGGCACCCATATATTTGTATATGTCCCATATACATATATCCCATATTTATATATGTCACCCATGTATTTTGCTGAAAAAATGGCTTTTCCTCCCTTCTTGGTGCATACCCATACTCATTTATTCTATAGTGCTCCTAATTCCTATAGAGTATTGTATCTAAATATTATTGTATGTTCCTTAGTAAAAAAGAACAGCATGCTGAAATGTCTTAGTTTTCAGAAAAACACAAAAGTACTTCCTGAAACTCAAAAACACAAAAGTACTTGATGGTATTCCCTTGCGGAGCATGTTTTAGAGAACTCGAGCTCAAATTCTGAGAGGTTGTTGCAAACTGGAATAATTTTGTGGATTACAGTTGCATTTTTCTGTCAGTGTAGCCGGTAGCAGAATTTTTTGCTCACTTTTCTCTTGCTAGACTTTTGTAAACAAATAAGGACTTCCAAGTTTGGAATTATGACTATAACTACTACTGTTACTATCACAGCAGCAGCAACTACTAGTAACAGAGAGGAGGAGGCTGCTGTGGCTGGGCCACCATGACATTCCTGGTGGCATCCCAAGGAGCTGGCTGCTGGCTCGCTCAAGAGCTTCCCCTGGAAGTCCTCTTCACCTGGGTGTCTGAGATGTGCAGGGTCTGCCCCGTGGCCCTCCACATGGAAATGTGGGTGTGCGGCTCGCAGGGTCAAGGTGGTTGGCTGTCCCTGGAATGGGACATTTTAAGGAGCAAGCAGTTGTTTGGTGCTTATCGACATACCAGCCTACAGCACTGAATGCACAGCTACATGGCCTGTATGGAGCACAATAAAATAACAATGATCATTTTATTTAATGCATCTTAAATAGTAACTTGGCATTTGCTACAAGCTTTCTTGTCAGAGCCTTCAGCAGATGATTTCTATCTTATTTTCTCCATCCACAGAAAAAAACTATCGGCATTGGTCTAAGTGGGTTTTTGGGAGGATTAAACAGTTAGCATTTACATAATGTTTTAAAACGCTAAGTGCTTAGCTTACTTAATAAGTTGTGATCTCTATTAGCATATATATGATGAAAGACAGCCAAGCTTTTACCATACCTTGATATACACCTATGCAGCAGCAAGCACTGAACGTGTTCTAGGTATTGGTCAGGATGGTAATATTTTGCTCTTGCAAGCTACATTTGCTGCAGCCACAGTAGTTACACTTTACAATCCCGCTGCTATTTTGCAATTCATAAACAAGTCTCAAAACAGGTTTAAAACCTGCTTTAAAGGAGCAGTTCAGCAACAGCAAACAACAGAGTCTCTGTTTCCATCTATCTTGTGCTGCATTCAGCCTCTTCCCCGAGGTGTTGGACTTCAGACACATTTTATTAACATTCAGGAGTTGTCCCCTCCTGACTAACCAGCCATTAGCTGGCTCACTGATCCTTAACTGCAGATCACTCACTCGCTTACAGAGACTGCATTTCCCTCAGGTTCCCAAATAATTAGTCTCATGGCTATGGATGCGATTCCTGCTTAAAGGAGCGCAGGGGAAGCACCTTCACCACTGCTCACTGGTGAGCATCCTTACTCATGGAGCAACGTTGATATTCGGCATGTGCCGTGCTCTAATCCTGCTGAGCGATTAGGCTCAGGGCAGCCATGCCCACGCTTGCCTCGCAGTGCAGCAAGCAAGGAGACGCCCAAGCGCACTAAGCTCCCGACGCAACATGTTGTTGTTAAGTGAAATGGTGCTAAAAATCCACCCAGCTTTCGGATTCAGCTCTTGGATCCGTGCGGGCAGCTCCCACAGGATGCCAGGGGCAGGTTCAGAGGGCAGAACAAACTTCGAATTGCAGCGTATTTGACTGTTATTACTTTGTGCTCTGCTGAAAGGTGTGACACCTGCCTGTGGGTTAGGGAAGTGATGGTGCTTTTTGAAAAGCGACAGCAGTCACCTTGGAGTAATGTAACTGTAATGGGAAAAAACTGTTCTTTATTTCAGAATACAGGAAAACAAACAAACAAACAAACAAACAAACAAACAAACAAACCACTGCCTTTAGACACCACAGAGTCCTGAGGTCAATGTCTAGACTTTTGCTGTTTTTATATCCTAATCTCAGTGGGAAGCAAGGGAAGCTTAATGCAAGCACTGATCGAGTAATAAAATGAAAATATTTTCTTTCCAACCATATATTGCCAACATCTCCATTCAGGGCAGAATAAATAAATAAATAAATAAATAAATAAATAAATAAATAAATAAATAAATAAATAAAAAACAATAAGAATGTGGTGCCCGGAAAGTTAGGTATAGGACTTAGGCAACGTAACAAAGACCCAGTGGAATTTATCTGACCACACAGGAGCCTAAAACTTCAGTAATTGTTTCATTCCTTTTAAATCGTTTTTTACCTTTCGTCCAGTGGCTTTCAATTTATGGGACTTATCAAAAGCAATCACAGTAATGATACAGTGCTTTCTAGAAATTGCCTTATAAAATGCATAGGAACCTACTAAATGACTTTTGTTTCTCACATTTACTATACTCAGTAATTTTAAAGACATTAAAGATGTTTTATAAGTCATACTTTAACTAATATCTGGCAATTTGGGTTATCAGATATCATGAATAAATCGAAATGACACACAAATAAGGAAACAGGGATAAGTGCCTCCAGGGATTTATCTTACTTTAGGAGGTAGAAGATGTCATTTTCTTTCAGAGGTGGAAGCAATCCTCTTTCTTTCTCTGCACATGTGAGGTCTAATGTAACTGTAACTTGTAACCTGTTACTTACAGGTATGACTGTTTTTCCTTCTCTGAGAGTGGTACAGACACACGAAGCCAGGGACTGTTTTTATTTCCCTGGGAGGGAAGTACTCAGACAATCTGTGTATTTCCTCTCCTTTCCACATCCCCTTTTTATTAAACTGCATCTTCCTTGATAAGTCATTTAAAAATGTCCATTTCAAGCATTTGCTTTGATCTGTTTTTGGGATAATTAAATTGGCCACCTTCAAATTGCCTTCATTTAAAATAATCCCAATGAAGACAATTGCCACTTCAAATATGGACTTTGAAATCCAGTGTGAGGGGAATGAGTAATGATTCTGTACATATACAGTTCAAAACCATCTACTTTTCCCATACAAGGAAATTGATTTTCTCATCTGTCATATTAATTGAAGGCACAGCCCAGGAAATCCTTGTTTCCAGAAGTTGGTCTTAACCACACAGCAATTCACCGGTGGTAGCTGCGGGCATGAGATTTGCTTGTGTGAATAAGGATGTCCCAGATGAGATGATCTGGGTGAGCATGCAAGTGTGCACTGAGCAAATGTTAAGTCCTTGCAAGAAGTGTTTCCAAACTGGTACTTTTGAAGATGTCCCATGTGAAACAGCAACTGTAGTTCACCTAGGAAGTCGGAAAGAAAATAGGCTAAAATATAAATAATCACAGGTATGCGTAAGTCAATATATTGTATAACAGATTTTGATCTGCATCTGAGGAATTTATGATGGGGTGATCTGCTTGTGCTTATTTCAGTCCTTGAGAGAACCCAGCAGTGCTAGTAAATACAAAGGGGACAGAAGATACTTGCTTCTCCTAACAAAGACAAAAAGTCTGCACTTTATTTTAGTCTGCTACTGACATAACTACACATTGCATTATGGTGACGTAGAGAGAGTATTCAGACAGATGAAAACTTATGAGCAACTGTGGCCTTCGTGAGGAAATTAAAAATACAGAACCCGAAAGTCCAGCTAGTAGTAGTCTGCCAAGGCTCTGTAACACTGATATATTACTGTTTACCTCGGCCTTTTACATTTACATATTGAAATGTGCTGGAGGGTTTAATTGTGAGGTTGTCAAAAGTAAAAGTACTTTTAGAAAACCAAGCCATGCAATATTACAGGGGAAATTGTTCCCATGGAAAAAACAGAAAACAACACTTTGTTTAAGCAGGATTTTATTTTCTCCTACTCAAGTGATGAAGAGGCTTTTGTAAAGAAAGGCTTTCATCTTAAACATGCAGTACTCCATCACAACATAATTACCCTAATTTGTATTCTGCTGTAGAAATAGGCTTTTTCAGCTTAAACAAATTAAGCAACAATCACTAAGCGTACATGACCAGCATTCTTTTTTTTCCAAGTAACCTGCTATCAGCTCTGGCTACAGCTTTATCTTGACAAAATGGAAATCCTGTTTTATTTTCCTGCTTTTCCCCTAAGGATTATGTCAGTCAGATTGCCTAAAGAGGCACGATGATTCACTGGCTGGAGCAAAGGACAGAGAATCCAGGGATTATTTCCTAGTGCCTTACTAAATCATGATGTGATCTGGGTCAAATCCTCACTGCCTTTGGGCCTCTGCTTAGGAGAGGACATAAATGCCTGCTTAACTTTGAGCATACAAATAACCCTGCCATGCTCTGAAGGTTGTTTAAACAGATGCATGTGGTCCCTGATGAATAGAGACTGGTCTGATGCTCTTCTCCTCTGGCTTCAATCAGCGATATGTGTCTGGAAGTGTGACAGGACATGCTCTGTCCCTATCCGTATTTATATTATTTGTCCCTGAGACATGTAACTGTGCATATCCTTGCTGTTTATCCATTCTTCTAATTACTGTTGCTATCATTACTATATCTTTACTAATATTATTATTCCCATTATTAATCACTCTCTGACTCAGTGGACTGTCTGTGAAGATTTGCTGTCATCGTATCCTCTGCAGTCCTTACTACATGGGATATAATGGACACTCCTAAATGCTGGGCAGGAGCTAGGACCAGGACAAAATTATTTCCAGGCTCTGCTCTGGAAAGGATTTGAGGAAGCAGCAAAGTCAGGGAGTCTTTTCTTCCAATACTGTCCTGGATGGGGCCAAGCCTCATTGTTGCCTGCTTTGCAAGGTGGAGCTGCAGAAGTGGAGTCTGAGTCCCTGCAAACATACCAAAATACTCACAGAAAAATGAAGAAGACAATGAGGCCATCTCAGAGCTGTGGTAGGAGGAGGAAAGGAGGTAGCACATGAAGTGCAGAGGTGAGGGCATTGCCAAGAAGACCACAGGGTCAGCTCTTGCTCTCAAACTCCAAGTAAATCCATCTTACAAGGAAGTGTGAGGATTCCAATTGTCAGTAAGTGAAAGACACAGTTGTTTTAACCAGGACAGCCCAAGGATGACTGGAAAGAGAGGGAACTACAGAGTGGAAAAGGACAAAAGAGGACAAGAGCTGCGCCAGGGGAGGTTCAAGTTAGATATTAGGAAAAAAATCTACATCAAAGAGAAGTCAAGCATTGGAACAGGTTGCTCAAGGAAGCAACGGAGTCACTGTCCCTAGCAGTCTTCAAGAAATGTGCAGATGAGGCAATTAGGGACATGATTTAACAGGCAGGGTGTTGAAAGGCTGGACTCAATTTTGAAGGTCTTTTCCAACCATAATGATTCTGTGACTCCATGAAAATTTAGTGTCCAGGTGCCATGCTTACCATAACAGGAAAGTTTTGTGGGTTACGGATTTTGCTTAGGTGCTCCTCCTATCTACAGCAAATACTATGTTTGGGGTGCAAAAGGGTCCTGACACTTTGGGCAAACTCAGAGGCCACAACGTTACAAAATTTCCTGAGTTCACCACAGCAGGGGTTTGGATGGCATGTCCATCCAGGAGAGCAATGGAAAGGGCATCGTGAGGTTGGGCTCTAGTGCATCTACTTCTGACCATGGTCCTTTTGCAGCAGTGGGGGAATGGGTTGTTGGGACAAGTGACAACACAGTGGCCTTTCTGAGCAAAGTGAAAGTGTGCTCCTTCTCTCCATAGGTGTTCTTGCTCTTATGATGAGGAGGGAGGCTGTGAGACACCTACCTCTATGGGTTCCTCCCCTGGAGGAATAAAGTGGAAGAAAACCTGGCAGGGCTTGTGTAAAGGGCCAGGTATGCACTCTTCAGTGCACCTTGCTAGAGCAATAGCAACAGCCTCTGACAGTTGCACTGGGACAGGTCAGCCCTGGCCATCTCATCTTTGAGGACCTCTGTCAGTGCTAATTCTCAGCAGGCCGTAAAGGCTCATTCTTCCCATCCCATTTCCATAGCCAGCTTCCTGAACCCAGCTGCTGTATCAGCAGCTGACTGCCTCCTCTGTCAAAGCTCTGATGAGGCAGTCTTAGTCACAGCAACACAACTGTGGTTGGAGATCGGGACCATAGGGACACAACGGAGTTTGGCACCACAGGGTTATTGGGTGCTTCCTAAAGGGAGTGACCCAGTCTTGGGCCATTCCCAAGAGCCTGGAGATTATTACTGCTGCATAGCTGATACCTGTTGGGTAAGGTAAGTAGTATTAGTTGCATTTGGCTGATGATCCCCCCTTATTCTTGCTTGATTCACACGGAAGGGCAGAAGGGTTTTTGTGGGTGGAGGTGGAGCTCTGGGTGCAGAGGGTGCTACAGGAGCCTGCTGGGCTGTGATGGAGCTCTGCATGCTGACCACAGCTAAGTGAAGGGTTTGGAGGTCAAGCAGGAGCATAAGAGGTGCTGTGATCACCTCCTTGGTCAGCTATTCAGGCCATGGATTGGGTGGATGACGAGTCTTTGTTTCCCTTAGAGACAGCAGAGGGAGAATGTGGAGGGGAGAGTGGGCAGTGCTGGCGGTGCTCTTCGCCCACCATCTTATTTGTGCTCTGGGGCTCCTGAAATCAACACCACAAAAGCTTATTTTTGTTAACTTCTTTGACCTTTTGAACTGCCAAAGTCTAGCCTTTTCTAGCACCATATGCTGGATCCATAGTCCTCCCTTGTCATCACTGCTTGCAAGGAGGAATGTGAAACCATGGGCATCCAGGAATTGGCACCAGAGCAGGACTTAGAAGGCTTTAAAAGGGCTTTACAATCAAGTGAGGACCTGTCAGGAATATCCTTATGGTTGATACAAGGATATCAGTCATGTGTCATGCCAGATACAAGGAGATACTGATGATTGTGTATCAGAATCAAATGGGATGGCACAATTCTCATGAGAGGGACCCATTTGTGTGACAGATGTGTGGCTGGGTGAATGACTGCTTGATCTCAAGATTCAGCTTTCTTGAGCTCCTTCTCACTAGTTTGACATTCTCGGTGCTTCTACCAGAAACCAGAGAAGAATACATGCCTTTGCTGTCAGTGAAGGACAAGATGTGGCCCACCAGTGTTTCTGCTGCCAGTTTGGGTGCCATCATCAGGGATACATATGAGCAAACTTTCTCTCGGATCCGTTCCATTTTCCTCCCTTTGAGTTTTGAAGGCCCTTTTTTTTCCTCCTATCGATCAAACCAATTTGCCTCTCTCTAGCCAAAGCTTTCATACCACAGCTGTAATCCAAACAAATGATTTAGCCCTGCTGAGCTTATTGCCTCTTTTAAGGAGCTCCATCTCCTCCTTTAGCTTGTCCACAATCAGGGAGAGTAAATTCTAAAAGTGATCTTAAATTTAAATGTACCATTCTGTTTACTGAGTAACGAACCTTCAGGGAATACTATGGCACCAATTCACTAAGACTCTCTTAGGGCTTGACAGCCCAGACAGCCATTACACAAATCTTTGTTAGTCCTGCCAAGAGTTTGTTTTAATCAAAGGAATTACAAATTTGTGGTTAATCTTTGTGGGTACTCTTAATGACTTAAAAAGGATCCAGAGCTATTCAAAACTGAATTCACATCACAAGCAGTAAATTTTAAACTCCAAGTCGAGCACATTGTCACTCCATGTGAATGACATCGCAGGGAAGAGGTTCAGCAAAATGTTGGCCAATGCACTATAGCTGCACAACAAATTTCAGTCTCAGAAAATCCTTTGGACCTCCTTGATGTTAGAGTTCACTTCCCCAGTTCCTGGATAGATGACTCTCCAGTCATGCAGAACCTCGGGAGGCATCACACAGGTGTTGAGCAGCAGTCCTAACCAGCAGGAATCCTTTACCTTTGGCTGCCCAAACTGATATTTTCTTTTTTCTTTTTTTTTTTTTCTTCAGCACACAGAGCAGAAATTCAGTCTCCAAGGTTAGGACTGCCTCTGAGAAGGCTACCGCAGTAATTAACATTGCCCCAAATTTCACCCTTCCCTGACTCCTCTCCGCAGCTCTAGCATGTCATTCCAACTACTGCTAAGCACAGGCTATGCAAAACTAATAGTCCAATACCAACTGTAGACAGACTATAAAAAACTGAAAACACTGCTTCATTAAAAACCTTATTTCTGACTCTATAGCATAAAGTAGACATGTCAAAAATGCTGGTAACTCCAAACAAATGAAGAGCATGGGAACAGAATTCTATATGTCTTGGCATAACTAATATGTGATAAAGAACCTCACTAATTTGCATCACCCAGGGCTTTCACTCACCCTTCAGTCTCTTCCCCTGGTCCAGGAGGTCCATTTAAGCTCAGACCTGAGCACCAAGAGCTGGCCTGAGCTGTGTTGTCATAGGTGGGCTGGCCAGGTGCCCTTAAGCAGCCCTGAGCCTTGGATGTGGGTGCGGGTCAGACTGTCCATGAAGAGCCCCAGTGCTTGGGCAGTTCAGGCCCTCTCCAAGGAGCTCTGGCTGCTGAGAGGACTTCAGGCCACCCTGAAAAAGCCAGGAGCCACAGGCTGCCCTGAAGATCCTTAGAAGGAGCACCAAGATCTTGGGAGCTGGGAAGCCTGGGCAGAGGAAGTAGAAGGGACTAGCCTTTTCCATGATCAGTTGAGGCCAGGACTTCAAATCAGCCCGAAGACTCGGAGGCCATGATGGCATCAATCCATCTTGACTTGTGTGTGTAGGAGTAGGGCCCTCTCCAGCAGCCCAGACAGTGCAGTGCTCCTACTGCCCCAGGGAGCCCCAATGTCTGGGCAGCAGCAGTGGGGGTTGGTGGAAATCAAACCACCACTGAGGAGCTGGAGGGTGATAGCTTGATCCCATCCTTGCTCCTGCGCTGGGGCTTGATGCCCCCATCCTCTGCGTCTTGATCCTCTGCGATGAATCTCACATGAAGTGCCTCTCTTCCCAGTCTGGATTTCCCGCAGATACCTAGTGTGGAGATGTACAGAGGTGTCGACTTGGCTGACTCCAAGGCTGAACTGCTGCCTCTCGCAGTGCGCTGAGCTGAATGCTGATAGCAGTAAGGACTGTTGACAGAATATATAACAGATACTTCAAAGAGTTTCTCTTAGCTTTGAGTTCTTCAGTCACAGGCTTTTATGCATAATGCATTTTATGTTCTTATGAACTCATACAACATATTCCTTATTAGATGAAGGCAGAGGGATTACAATGATTCCACTTTTCTCTCTGAGTTCTAGCTTAGGAGTCAAATGATGATACAACGACTCACATTTTCTGCCTAAAGTTAGAATTAAATTAGAAGACTGAGGTCGTCTTCTGTGCAAAAGAAGGGACTGAGGAAACTCTTAGCATCAGAAACTACCGGTTCTCTAGTATCCATCCACAACGAGAGAATAAAATGCCTACTACTCCTGGCCTTTAAACTTGCTTAACTCTGTGCATATTAATAACTCCAGTCACTGAGGGAGGACTATTTTTTGAAAAGTATGATATTATACATGTTATTATGGAACTTGCAGAACTATGATCTCTCTTTATCCAAACTTCACTTTTGTAGATACTTCATTTTTGTATATATTTTTTGATAAATCTACAGTTTCTTTAAGAATGGTGGTGGCAACCCATCATTGCTTTTGAAAAGCTCAGCAGCAGCTGGGTATAAGCAGCACCCATTTAGGTTTAGACTAGGCAAAGCAGTAGTGAAATCTGTCAGTTGAAATCACAATTGTGCTAAAAGCAGATTTCTTGCACAAATAGCAGGCGATTGGCATTCCTGAGTTTCCTTTCCACACGCAAGGGGTTTCACCTCAGCTTTGCTTGGAAACTGGCTTGCATTAGAGCATTTCGCACCGTGCCGAGCTCTTTATATACCCAGCTGCCTGCAAAGTTTCCCTTTGCGGCGGTGCCTTTGTGCAGCCGCAGCTGGTTTCCCTTTGCAGCTGTGGGGGGCCGCCTTTGATGTGCCACCATAGGTAGCTGCCCGCTCCTCAATGCGGGCCTGCAAATGCAATCCTCTCTGCGGAGCAAGAGCAAACACCCGCGTGATGCCACATCACTGTTTGCTCTGCAAACTCAAGAGGAACTGATGTTGGGTGCCTCAGGATATGGCTATAAGGTAAAAACATCAGGTTGTGGTGGGCATCTCTGCACACCGCATCTGTCTCACATAGCCCAGGGAGAAGGACAAGGCAACGCCTCCTGCTTCTGTGCTGACCTTCATGACTTTGCACGTGCGCTGATGGATTTGTGGTGCCTGCTTGTGGATTGGGATTGCAGATAATACAACCCATCTTTGGATATATTCATTTTCTTGCATTATTTCCACCTGTACAGTTGTATGGACAAATGCATGCAAACACACGTCGTAGAAGCTATACAACGCCAATTTTATTTCTGCTACTCACTTGGGAGGGAAGAGAGAAAAATCATTTCATGTTCTTTCATTGTACCGCAAAGATAAAAACTAGCATTGCACTTCCCTGACATAAAAGTTTAAAGGTGGTATCAAAAATAATGCATCTAGGCCAAATATTTTGATGTCCTACATAAATGTAGGTAGGAACTTGTGTGGGGATCATGCAGCTGGACTCCTATGAAAATACCCAAAGTTCACATGTGGGAGAATCTGAGCCGCTCCGCAGCTTGCCTCTCTCCTTTGCCACGGGCAGTTGGTCAAGGCTGGGCTCTGCACCCTGGCTTTCACTGCAGAATAGAAGTGTCCTCAGAGCTGTGGGGTAAAAATGCAAGGATTAACCCACTGTGCGAGCCCAGGGAGTGATGTGCTCTCATAAAACCTTGCTAATGAGAGTCAGTGCAAGATGCATTGAAGGTTAGAGTGGAAGCAGTTGGGCACGTCACTGTTTGCTCTGCAAACTCAAGAGGAACTGATGTTGGGTGCCTCAGGATATGGCTATAAGGTAAAAACATCAGGTTGTGATGCACACTGCACACTGCATCTGTCTCACACAGCCCAGGGAGAAGGACGAGGCAACGCCTCCTGCTTCTGTTAGATGGGCAGTTAGATAATTGTTCCTAGAGAAAACATCCTCTTACCATACCTGTGGATGTACTTTGTGTCTAAAAGCCTGGAGAGCTTATTCCTAACGTAAGTATACTGCCTGCATAGAAGTTATTCGAGTTATTTCTCTATAAATGTCACTTTTTGTTTTCTTCTAGCCCTGGTGGGATCTTCTGACAAAGTATTTCCGTGGGCAAAATGCAAACTGCCAGAGTAATATATATATATATTTATTTTAAGTCAAGAATAACTCTTTCCATTGCAGAAAAAGTAGGCCTGCTCTGCTCCTTTAGTAAATATAAAGTAACTATGTTTTAGCAATGCTGTTTAAAGAAGAAGCCATTCTTTTGCCTGGTGAACAACAGTTTGAACCTCTGGGACCACATCTATATGTCAGTGCTGTAAGCAGTTGTGTCTCTGCTGTATTTTGGCAAAACTCTGGGTTTATAATACTGATGCTCCTCTTTGCACTCTCCTCATGGTAAATGACCACTGCTTTTCTGGTGCTGATGATTTACTTGGCACTTGGCGCCAGGGCGTCCCCTCTGTGGCCTAAGACCCAGGACACCCGCTGCCAGGGAAGCGGAGCCCCACGGCCCTGGTCACACTGGTGGAGGGAGGCTTGGGCTATAATTTGCCAGAGAGCTGAGCCATGAGGAAACGGCATGCACCAGTGCAATCCCAGAAGCAGGCACAAAAGGTGCGTACCCTCAGAGCACCTGAGGGCATGCAAACTCCAAGGCATGCAACCAGGGGCATGCACATCTGCAAGCACTCAGGCGTACACCAAAAGCATGCACAAATGCAATCATCCAGGCATGCGCCCGGAGCACCTGGGAGCGTGCAATCTCCAAGGCCTGTGCCAGAGGTTTGCATACCTGCAAACACTCAGGCATGCACAAATGCAAACACCCAGGCACACACTGAGGAGCACAACAAATGCAACCCCCCAGCCATGCAGCCAGGAGCATGCACACACGCAGACACCCAGGAAAGCACCCTGGTGCATGCACACATGTGAACACCCTGGTGCAGGCACGCGGAGTAAATTCACACACACCCCAACAAGAGCAGACATTCTGGTGCATGTACAGCCCCTTGACCCGGTGCAGACACCCCGCTGCAAGCACACAGACACACACACACACACCGGTGTGTGTATATACGTATACGTGTGTATATATGTGTATATATATATATATTTTTACACGCAGACCCCGGTGCAGATCCCGCTCCCGGCGCAGGCAGCGCCGCCGCAGTCGCCCATGGGGGCGGCCCCGCCCCGCCCCGCTGCGCACGTGCCCGCGGCCGCGCGCGCCCCCTCCCCGCGCGCTCTGATTGGCCGCGCGCGGCCCGGCCCCCGCCGCGCCGGGTGAAAGGGCGGGCGTGCGGCAGCGCCGCGCTAGTCATGGCGGCGGCGGCGGCGCTGCGCGGGGCGCGGGAGGCGCGGGCGCCGCTCGCCCTGCTGCAGGTACGGGCGGCCGGGGGCGCCGCGCTGGGGCTCCTCCTTCCCGCTCGCGGGAGCCGTGTAAAGGTGTGGGGCCGTTGCGGGGGGCCGCCATGGGGTTGTCCCCGCTGTGCAAGCGTGTGGGGCTGGAGCCGGGTTGGGGGGAGTATCCCTGCTGTGGGGCAGGCGCAGCGTGAGCGTGTGGGCTCAGGGTCTTTGCGAGAGGTTCCCCTCTTGCTGGGGGATGCGACTCTGGAGCTGCTGCGCCCCGTGTGGGGCCGAGGCCGTGGCAGTGTCCCCGGGTGTCTGCCTGGGACGGGGCCTGGCGTCTGAGCGGCTCCCGGTGGCGCCTTGCTCGGCCTCACTTGTCTAAAATCTCCATTTGCTGGTGCTGCCGGGGATCATGGGCTGTGCCCGGATCCTTCTCTGCCCTCTTTTTTAGCCTAGTGCCCTAGTGAAATGTGGTGGTTGGGTAGAGAACAATTTGAATAGCGTTTTATGCCCCGAGGTAGTGTAGTTCTGCACTGCTTTCACCAGCAAAGAGCTTAGCTTCCAGGGAAAACTCCTGTTCTGTGAAGGTGCACTGCCTTTTCCTTTCCCTCTACCCATGTGTTTCCTGTGGCTGTGCTGTTGGTGGGTGTTGCCTTGGGATGAAGGTGCATGGACTGTACCTGCAGGTGCTTCAGCTGCCCCTTGAGGAGCATTGCTCTTGTCTGCTTTAATGAAAAGGGCAGAAGGTCATTGCAAAACTGTTTTTGGGGAGAAAAGACGTCAAGTGTCCAAGAAGCTTGTTTCCTAAAACTGGAATAAACTTGCTGAGGTGGTTACTTTGAGCTTGTATGGTACCTACATTTTTTTCCTTCTCTCTTACAGCTTGCTCTGTGTTAAAATAAATGCAAGACTGGTTTGGGAAAGAATAAGGAACATTAACACATAGTTTTGTGTAAAAGACCTAAAGATGTTAGCTACTGGTTTGTATGTGGAATAGGTGCAGAATGCATCCAAGTGCTTCACACAGCAGGAAGAACCTGCTGCTTCCTGGAAAGCAGCATTTGTGAGGAGGATGGTGAGGAAGGAGCCTTGGTGGAGAAGGGAGAGCAGCCTGCAGGGGTGGCTTGCTCTGTGCACACTGGGATAGTGCAGGTTTCTATCTCTTAACTGGAGCTCCTAAGCTGCACTGGGAGGAACTCAGTGTCTTTGGGATGCTGTGTGAGGAATGTGGGGCAGGGAGCTGCTCAGCAGGCCACCTGGATAGGAGGTAGGTTGTACTCTAGGTGTTTTTCCCCCAGATAACTTGCATGGCAAGTCTGTTCTGCTGTAAAGGTCCACCTGTGTGTGTGGGATAATGGAAATGACTGGAGCAGTGAGTTGGAACTACCAGAGTGCTGTTGTTGGTAGCCATATATGCCTATATGTGCATAAGGAAGACCTCTCTTTCCATGAAGTGGTCCAAATGTGTTGATATCTGCCATTCTCTCTGAAACATACATCTTGTATAATGAAGGTGAGTTTCATACACTGTTTTTTATGGAAAATATTTAAATTTGATTAGGCATGACTTTCATAGTGCTTAAATATCTTGCTAATGTAGGCAAGTATTCCTAACTCTTTGAACTCTTCATGTGCTTGCGTTCTGTGCAGTTATCTCTGCGGTGGGAGCTCCTTGCTCTCTCCTGTGTGGCATTATTTTTAGCGTTGCAGTTCTGGGGAGGTGCTTTTGCCTTTGCATTGGGCTGGAGGAGAGAGCAAGGTTGAATTCAGTGGCTGTTTGTGAAGGGAGTTAGGCTGGTCACCAGTTCAGATAAATGTAGCCTTATGTTAATGGAGTTGAGGGATTGTTTTTAATATTTAATCTGAAGATTAGCATTGATAAGCATGCTTAACACAGATCATGGTCAGGGATTTGTGCTTTTAGAGCTCCCTTGCTTCCAGGAGTAGCTGCTTAGTTAGTTTTGCTTGCAGAATCCAACTATTGTGGGGAAATCTTCTATAGAAGAGCTAAGAAACTTGGCTAAAGTTTCCGTAGAATACAAATTGGTGGAGTAATTCTTGATATTTTAGTATATTTTTATTTGCTAATTTGTTTTATGTTCAAAACTTGCCCTGGTAAATTATTGTCGTAGCTTTAAAGTAATGATACTTGCTTCCCAGGCTCTAGCTTTACTGGAGCTGTCCGAGTTGCTGCTCTGGGAACTCATCCCGCCTTTCTGCAGGTGCTGATTCTTGATCACAGGTCCTTTTTCCTTTTTTTAGATATAGGACTGAGGAACCAAGCTGACTGCAATCCTAACTTCCCCACTCCTTGTGGGTGTCTTTGCAGCTGGATGTATCTCCTATTCTAGTTCACCATGTGGCTGTTGCATAAACTTCTATACTGCAGCAAGGGAGAGCACCCTTGGGAGTTGGAATGACTTGGTTTGAAAATATAGCCTTAGGTTGATGGATGTTGTGTGCAAGCTCTGTTGACAAACATGAAAATCTTGTTTCTTCTTAGAATTGACAGTGATTCTTGGATCTGGTAAGAGTTGCATAAGTAGCTTACAAAGCACTTTACTACCTTTCTGTTTTTTTGAAGATGACTTTGCCTGCAGTTGGTTCTTAGCTGTCTAGAACTCCCTGAAAGAGTGCAGAAAGAAGGGAAAAAGTATGGATTAGTGAAAACAGAAATTTAAGATTGGTCTCCTGTTCACAGAATTTGTGCCATTTTGTGTTAATGATTGCCATTTTCAGCCTTGGAGATCAAACACCTGGAAATTTCTGTTTCCTTATGTATGTTGAGTGTGTACTCTAGTTGTAGATACCCAGAAACAAGGGTGTCAAGTTAGGCTGAAATGAAAAAGCTTTGAAAAGGGCTGCCGTGTAATCAGAATATTGCAGTTATTAAAGCTTTGTAGTGTTTAAAATTGCTCGCATGGTTCTGGTTAATGAGAAACATCCTGCAATATGAAGGAGCTATTTCAGTGGTTTCTTAAGGTATTGAGTTAGGTGTGAAAGCATGGGGGCAGAAGTTATAGTAGGAACTCTAGCAGAAGGAAAAATGTGCTAGAATATACCTTCCTTCTAGTATTAACCTTATTAAAGTAATATTATTGGGTGCTTTCTCTCCCTGAAATTGGTACTCTGCATTCCAATGCAGATGCTTTTCTGCTGGAGAAGCTATTTACAAGGTAACCTGTAGAGCAGGAAAACTGCCCTTCATGAGGGGCAAAACTTTAAAACATATATGCTGAGCCACTGGTAAATAACATGAACTATTTCTTTTTTGTTGTGTAGCATGGTGTTAAACCACTGGAAGAGATTTTCCTATTGTCTCCTGTCTCAGCTGGGAGAATATCTCCTTGGATGTTAAGTGAGCTTGGGTTAAGGCTCCTGTGATCTGTGGCCGCTCCTGTGTGCGGATGGGCTTGAAAGGTTTGCTGGGAAGCTGCATGCAAAAGTGAAGTGACAAATATCAGCAGTTAAGTTGCGTCTGACCTTTTTTCCTAAAGGCTGAGTGCTTGTCAAAATATGGGGAACTGACCTAAGCTTTTTTGCCCTGTGGAAGAGATTAAGCCCACCTAATTCTTCACTGAGGGATACTATAAGCACTACACTGCAGTTTTGAACATAGGCTTTGGGGAAAGGTTCTGTCTCCATCCCTTCTGTACTCAACACTGTTTTGTTTGGAGTGTGTGTACTATTTCACATACTATTTAAGTTTCCAAAGCAAGGCAGAATGATGAGCTACTAGTCCAATAAAAAGTGTAGGTGACTATAGTATCTGGCACTGTTTTGTGTAATAGCAGCAGAGATCTATAGGAGTTGAGGGATTTGCATTTCATGTGGTTCACATACACCTGGGAGAGAGCCTGCCTTCCAGGGACACAATGCATTAGGTGACTGATCAGTTATCAAGGTATCTTGGAATTATGCAAGTATCAGTTGCATTAAGTGACTGGTAATTCCTGTTCTGGGCTCTGTTCTGTTTTTTTTCTAATGCATTGTGTAGCTTGGGGCTGCATGGCTTTGGGAAGCAGCCAAATGAAAATTCTAAAGTGAGGGTTAGGTTGGCTTGGTTGAGTTTGTGTTTTGGGAGTTGTTTCTGCAGTTTGGTGTATTTTTAATGTACCCAGCTACAGACAGAGCTTGCGAGCCCTGGGAGGTGGTAGCTGAGCAGCAATTCTACATGGCAGTTTTGCAGGGTTCTCTTGTGACATTAACCTTAAATTCCTTAAAATTGTTTGCTTTTAAATACTTGTTCAAATATCTATAGTGCTAAGAATGGATTTATAAGGAGATTTGACAGATTATAGCTTAAATAAGCTCTTAAACCTTAGTGTGTGTTAGAGTTTCTTTAAGGAAAACTTACTAGTAATTGTGAATTAGAGAAATTTCATATCTGAGCAAGTTAAGCGATGTACAGAACTTAAGCTACTCTACCTGTATTCAGTACAGAACTGAACCTGATTCTGTACCTGCTTCTAACCTTGGGAAAGGAAGAGACAAAGTTTTTAATACAGATGCATAACTGGATTAGGTTATTTCCCAAAGATATTTTTATATGAAATCTGGATTTCAGAGTAAGAACAGAGCTGAGTGCTTTTCCTAATTCTAATTGCTTGGCAGCTGTTATCTTCAGTGTTTTACAGGTTTTCTCTAAGAAAGAACCTACCTAAGAATCTAAAATCTAATATTAACTATAGTTTTGTAACACATTTTTCCAGCTTCACCTGTGCATTCAAAACTAAATAGTTTTGTATTTTAAAGCTGAGACATCCCTTTCTCTTTTCTTTCCTCCAGTCTAACTGCTATATTTAGGTTAGCTTCACTGACCTTCCAAAAACACTCCCAAAGGATAATGTTGACTTTTGTCTTGTCCTGTGTGAACTGCTTCAGGCTCTTCATGGTAGAACAAGGACTGAGAGGAGAGGCTTTGCTTGATGTCCTGCTCTCAGGAGCAGGATGCATTCACTACCCCTGTCTGTGGTCGTTGAAGGAATCGCTGTCCTGCCAAAGGCTTGGGATAGTGACCAGCTCATCACAGTAACTGTGCCTGGCATGAGTGTGTCCTTAACTGCTCTCTCTCTCCTTGCATGTTCATGACTTGAGACAGTCATGAATTCTCCAGCTGTTTATATAAATTGTAGACTTCCTTAGCTACTCTTGGTCTCATTTCTGGTGCAGTAAGTGTCCATCTCTTTTGGTCTTTCCTGCAAGAAAAGACCAAGTTATACTAAGCTTCTCATTCATGTCTCTGCAACCTCTGTAGTTTTCAGATGCAGTCGATCACTTCTGAGCTTGCATAATTTCCCATCACTGCTATTTTTTTTTGCCTCCTACTAGATAAGACAGAACTTGGTATTTTTATAGTCTTTTTATATTCCCCTCGGAGGAGCAAATATAGTCTTCTGAGCCATGTATCTGTACTGAGGTAACTTTAAAGTGGAATCTTTCCCTCAGAACAATGTCATTGTGGGGTGGTGGTGCCAAACTAGCATGTGCAGTCTGTACTCTTGCTTTCTGCTGAGAAGTGTATGATGTGCTCTGTCCCTAGCAGTGAAGGCCTTTCATTCTCCCTGGTGTGCACACAGGCATCTGTCTGCTTTTGAGAACTCAGTGATTAAGTGTTTCTTGGGACTAGATGGAAGGAAACAAGTCATTGTTTTAAAGTATTTTTAAATTAGCTACTTATCTATGGTTTCTGAACTGTCTTAAGTTACTGTTCAGCAGATGTGTGCTCATCTTTCCATCCTCTTGTGTATGAAAAAGGAAAGATGGACAAGGGGGGTTATGTAAGAATTTTCTAAAGATGTTAGCATGTGAAACGATTGTTTTAATGGAATACTGTAGGAGGAAAAAATGTATATTCCTTTCTTCTATAGTGTGAAATGCTCTGTTCAAGACGGTGCCTTGTGACTTCACGTCAACTATATTCAGTTGTGCATGATCCAAATGAAAAGGTAAGTGGTATTGTGCATACTGTTTCTTCTCTATCGTGTTACTGTACCATTGGCTTCTGACTTCTAAAGCTATTTATGTTCTTCCCTGTGCTGTTAACACTGGTAGTTTTCCTAGTTTAATCACTGTACAGTCACTGTTTTCGTGGTATGTCTTTCTGATGTTTTCGAAAGCTAAAAATGTCTCTCTTGCAGTGTTTGATAAGTTTAGGTAGTGCTTTAAGCATGTATCTTAAAAAAATAAATGCTTGTCAGTTTAGGAAAGTTTCATGCTAGTGTCAACAAGTTGTAATTTTAAAACTACTCAATCTTTTGCATGGTATAGGAGCTGTAGGCTTGTTAAAACATCTGGAAGCTATACTAGCCAAAGACTTTCCTAAAACCGATAATGCAGTAGTGGCAGCATGATTGTTAGGTGAGGTAATATGCCTTGTCCAAATCTGATTTCACTTAAGCTCTTTTGAGGGTGAGTGCTTGCTCAGAGCTTGGGTAAAGATGGGGCTTTTAGGGTCCGTGGAGAGAACAGCCACTCCTCAACTTGGAGGTTGCTGTTTTCTTGGAGTTCTTTATGTCGATCACTGGCTTGTGCAGTAGCCATCTCAATTTACATCTTACTAGCCAAGAAAAGCTTTTCTGGTTTGAGATTGTCTTGGCATGGCCTCTGAAGTAATATTCTTGGAAAAAGTGTGGCTTGAGGTACCCTAGTATAAGAGGGCAAGAAAGGCACTTTAGGACCCATATATGCCAGTGTAAGAAAATAACCAGGAGTGAAATGGCATTAGAAGCCAGAGGGGAAAAACAATATATAGTGAGAACTGTGGCTTAATCTGAGTAATTTGTGACTCCTCTAAATGCTTCCTTCTGGCTTAAGATCTTTGCTGGAACTAGCCCTATTCTTTTCTTAAAGGCATGATTTTTAGACAATAAAATGGAGTATTTTACCTCTTTACTGAAAGTAATTTCCTTCTGGGCTGTGGCTAAAGGATGGTTCAAGCTCTTTTCTGCTTTCTTCCTTTGCTACCCCTCCACTGTTTCTGTAATGATCAGACTGTCATACAGAGCTTCCTTAGCTAATTAGTGGAAATGATATATTGAAATATTGCTCAAAAATAGCACATGGTATTTTTCTTACTGTACTTCAGGCCTGTTCTTTTTAAGAGCAGGAGCCCAAGTCAGTCTCTTTCTGTTAGTCTTATTGCAGAATTGGAAAATAAAAATAAAATTAGAATCTCTACATATTCATACTAAGTCTTATTCTGCAATTTGTGCTTAGTCATTGAAACTCTTACACAGCAAAGAAGTTAACCAGATTAAATATTTAAAGAGTTAAACTTTTAAATGCTAAGTATTATGGTAAGTCTTTGTGCCTAAAAGCTTCCAAGTGCTTAGAATGCTGAAATTTAGACTTGGAAATGGTTTGAGCGTGTTGAAAGTTATTTGAGTGTATTTTGGACTGGGTCCCCAGCAAAGGAAGCTCTCCAAATAAACTGTTTGCAGCTCAGATAACTGAACTTGCTCAAGAATGAGTTGCTTTGGACTGGGATGTAAGTGTGTATGTGCACTAGGCAGTGGTGTGCCTTCCTCAGCAGAGCTGGCTGGGCTTACATAAGGGCTTGCTACAGCAATAAATTACATGATATATTGCATGATAAGAAATTGCAAATAAGTCCTCTAAGATTTATCACATAATTTATCATTTAATTTCTGAATGCTGTTACCACAGGGCTTTGCAATGCCAGTGCAGGCCTGACTGAACTAGTAAAATGCTTTTTGGTTAAGGGCACCTTGGGTGCATCCCCTTGGAATCTGTGAGGAAGCTGCAATACAGTGCCCTAGTTTGCTTATACAGTTGCTGCAATGGTGTTTATGGTTCCTTCCTCTGCATTTATTTTTGGCCATAGGGTACCAGTTTTTGTAGTTGCTGTTGCAATACCAATGCCCCCCTGCCAAAAAAAAAATCATGGAAAACACATAATGGGGGGAGGGAGAATAGCTACTGAATGTTTTAAGGTATAATATGACAAACCTAAATTGGTTAATCTGCAGGCTGGGGCTGGCCTGCTGGAGAGCAGCTCTGCACAGAAGGGCCTGGCTGTTTGGGCAGACAGGTTAACCATGACCCAGATTTGACTTGCTGTCCAGTTGCACTCTAGCTGCCACTTCATGCTGAGTGGGTAACAGCCATGCAGGGGCAGCCAGCAGTTTGCTGGGTTCCTTGTGTGAGGCTTGGCTATGAAGAGGTCAGTACTGTTCAGCAAGTGTATCTCCACAGAGTGGAAGTTCAGATCTTTCCCCCATGTCCTTGGCAGAGAGAAACTTCTCTTGTGATTTAAATGTCATTTAAGTATGCCAGGATAGATTAATACTGTCCTCTAGATCTGTGCTGGTTGGAGACACTTGACCCACAGGTACCTGTCACCAAATAGAGCTAAAATAATCTGGTTTTAGTTTATATAGGCTTTTCTCCAAAGTAGGGTTGGGCGTTCACCCAGGGACACTGGAGTAGAAGAGTAATGACCTGCATATTGGCGGTGTTGCTATGTGTTTGACAGTGCTTGTGAGTGTCTCTTCCCTGAACTTGGCTCTCTGAACCTCTAGAGTTCTAGTTCCTGCTCTGAGCACAGGGAGGAGATCCAGGGAATGCAGGTGTCAATAGTCAACACCTTTGTTTTTGGAACCTTGGCACATGGCAGTTAGATTGCCATAGCATATTGTTTTTACTATATCACTACTAAATCAGCAGGACATTTTAGCAGGTAATCTGAGTCAATGAATGTTTTAATGAAAATGCCTCTTTCTGAAGGGAAAGAATATGGTTTGTTCATACTTCAAGGTACTTGCTGTTCTTTTCCCGCCAGACTTTTGAAAAGCTGCTCGTTGCCAACAGAGGGGAGATTGCATGCAGAGTAAGTATATAATCTTATGAGTTTTTTGTTCTTATCCTGTGGATAACTTAAATATTGATAATTGTCACTTCTCATATGGCAGGTCATCAAAACATGCAAGAAGATGGGGATTAAAACAGTTGCCATACACAGTGATGTCGATGCCAATGCTGTAAGTACAGCTAGCTTATTTGAATGCAAATGATAGATGGGACTTGGTAGTTCAATAAGACTTAACTGTTATGCAGGTTTGTTTACCATAATGATGATTTTGAGGTGTTTTTGTTTATGCCCTTTTCTGTGAAGGGAGAAGAGATGCCATAGGGGGAGTATTAGTGAAATACATAGTGTTTTTTCTGTGAACACTTCTGTATTTAGCCCATAGAAAAATATTGTTGCTTCCTTTTTCTGGATTAAACCAGACAATAGAGATGTAATTGAGAGGTATATTGCTCTGTACACCAAATAAATGGCAGTGAACCTGTATTTTTTGGCACAAGCAGTAAAGCATTCCATGCTTTCATATAGATATGAAGAAAATAGATTTCCTACTGGGTTTGCAGGCCTATAAACTGGTTAACAGTTATAGTTGGCAGTATAGTATTGCTTGCCTTCCTTTGGTTTTTGTTCTAAGACTGGGTTCTGGAAGCTGGAGAAGTTGGCTGAAGGCCCTCCAGTGCCTGCACCACATAATCCTACCATGTGTGCTGAGCAGGCCTGTTGGAGGAGTTCCCTTTCCCAAAGATAACTGGGATGGCTGGAGGAGGACGTAAAATAGCTCTCTGGACAAGAACCTAACACAGGTCCAGCCCTACTTTATCAGTTTCAGATCTTAAGTCTCTTCTCCAATTTGTTTTAAAAATAGTTGAAATCAATAATTGTAGCAAGAATAGGAAGGCAATTTGTGCTTTCTTTGACCAACATAATAGGAAGTATAGTCATGCTTGCACATGCTCTGACTAGAGAACATCTTAATCCTTGCATGTAGCAGTTCCTACAAGGAAAAAGATTGGGGGTACCCCTGCAGCCTGAGAGAGGTTGCTGGAAGACAGCAAGACAGCTGAAAACCTGTGCTCTTTACTGAAAGAGGTCCCTCAGATAAGCTGAGGAGGGGAAAATGTATGTTTTATATATGGTGGGACTTGTGAATACAGGTGTTGAGGTGTTCAGCACTAGAAAAACTGAAAAGCATGATTCCTGGAATCTGGAAGTTTGAGAACCTAGTATTCTTAGAGTTAAATGATAGCTGAGAGCTTCAGAAGTGTAATTTTGGACTTTGGCAGTGCCAAATACATAATAATGTGTCCTTTTGTGGTTCTACCTGACCTGCTCAGGTCATATAAATAGGATAGAGCAAGGGATTGAAATTTTTCTGAGACAAAGGGGCCAAATGCTCTACTAAATTCCTCTGCCAAATGATTCTTTCTGAGGTGAATGAAGGGTGTGCTTGGTCTGGATTTCAGCTGGTAGCCCCAAGTGGGAGAGAATAGTGGTTTGTGAGTGCTCAGTGGACTGTGAAATGAGTGCCTAGCAGATGGATGTCGGACATCGGGATAAACTCCGGTTCTCTTGGAAGCCAAGGGTTAAGTGGATGTGAATACAAACTATTCTGTATGATGTGTCATCCCTCTAGTGAAACTCTGAAACATGCTAATGGGCATTTGTATTCCCTGTGTGTATGGTATCTGTTGGGATAAATGTGTGTTTAGCAGCACTATGTAGCCCTCTTCACTGTCATGAAATCATTTTGAAAATAAACCAAAATGCTGTTAAATAGTCTTTCACAAGTCCCTAATGAATGTAAATGAATGACTGGGCTTTCCAGTAGATCTAGATGGCTTTATTGTAGGGATGCTCCTGTGAACTACAGAATATAGAAAATCTGGAAGTAGGAAGTAAAAAAGACAAGATGAGGAACATAGGGAAAGCATTATAGAAAATTAAACTCCTGATCTTAGGAAGGGAATACATGAAGAAGACTGAAAATGAGCTTCAATCTGCAATGTTGTCTTAGCTTTAACATCTGTGTCCCTTTAGACACTTTCTTAAAGAGCAGTAGTAAACCTTGGTGTGCAACCTGATAATCAGCTGTGTGCATGAAGGAATTTGAGGTATTTAAAGGAAAATGAAAGCAGGTTATGTAAAATACTGCTCTGTGTACTTAAAATATGGTGGTTGTACTACAGCAACATCTATTTGATTAAACAAAAAAATCTAGTTTGTGCTAACCACATCCTTTAATTGCTTCCTTGGTGTTTGCTTTGGGAAATAGTTGATTAGTATCTCTGACTGAATAGCTATAGCTGTTTGATGTGTGAGTAGCCTGACTTCTGGAGTGATGCTTGTGACTGCCAGCTCAGATCTGGATAGATCAGTCCAGAGGCCAAAATTCTTTGAGGATGTTGTGACAAAAATGCTTCTGCCCATGTACTTTTCAGGTTCCAGAAGGTATGTTTTTAGTTACAACAGTGGTAGAAAGATGTCAAATCTTTTGCATCAGCTCAAGTTTGATTTCAATCTACCAGCTGAGCCTCTGCCTCCACATGGGAGAAGTGTAGTTAGGAGAGACTTGTTCACTTAGCAATGGGCTGCAGCAGAAGTTGGGAGCTTCCTTTGATTTCAAATGTGATGGGATTAAGCAGGACTTCTGTTCTTTGAGACTTAGATTGTGAAGATAGGGAACATCATGGGAGGCTAATCTGGTGCTGGTCATTGGACCAGAGGCAGGAATAAATGTCAAGGTATGGTGTTGGAATGGTTGTCTATCCCAAAGCTAGTTCACAGAATGGTTGAGGTTGGAAGGGACGTCTAGAGATCATCTAGTCCAACTCACCTGCTCAAACAGGGACACCTAGAGTGTGTAGTATAGGGGTAGCATCCAGGTGAGTTTTGAAGATCTCCAGAGAAGCTCAGTGTTTACTAAAAGCATTAGGACCTGGGTTCAAGTGATTAGAAAAGTTGGGATAGTTTAGAAAACATCTTTTATATCCAGGTACTTACAAGAGGATTATTTGGAAAGTGTAAATTTTCTATTTATAACCTAGATTCT
>NW_028289964.1:0-47593 GCF_059628265.1 Tinamus guttatus
GAACCTTCAACCTTGCTTGATTTGAACCTATATCATACAATTACCAGTTTGTTCATTCCAAATTGATGGTTCAACTCCACTACAAAAATAGCATTTGCTTATTTTCTTGGTGGAGCATGAAAACAATAGGCTTTCAATCAGATTTGCAAGCCCTTGGTAAACACAGCAATTTTGCAGGAAAATGCATCAACCCAGTTCGCTAAGGCTGGGTACTGAAAACACCTGCTTCCAATTACATGAGCACAACTTAGTACCCTCTAATGAAGCTGGAATGCCCAGAAGAGCTCAGTGAGACAAGTTTCACCTTTTTGCAGGGCTAACAAACTCAGGTGAAGGGCCTCGGTGATGTGACTACATTGCTTTTGATCTCAGAACCATGTTACGGGCATCTGTGGATGCTGCTGCCTCTTGCTATCTAGAGTGTTTTTTGAACAAATGCACACATTTTCCCCTTCTACAGCCATCATTCATTGCTTTGTAATCCATCCTCATCATTTCTTTTCTAGAGCAACGAAAGATTAGCCTAAAACATACAGTAGAAAGTCAAAGTGCTTGGCCTCTCTCCAACGTACATGCCTCTAAATATATATCACGAATGCAATATTTTAGATATTATACTTTACTGCTGACACTTATAACAGGAAACATTTATTCTGCAACAACAATTACAAAATATATACAAGACAGGTAATCAAAGCTGTTGACAAAACACTTTTTGCTCCCCAAACAAAGCAAACTTGAGCAGATTTTTACATATAAGTAGTAAGTAAAAAAAAAAAAAAAAAAGCCATGATCCTTCTGAGTTGAAAACACTACTGTGAGAACAACCTCTTCCATGTTATTTCAATATTTCCAGCACTGGTATTGGGTAAAACTACAGAACACTGAGCAGAGCATTTTCCCTTTGGAACATTTTTAAAGCTCAAGAGTTTACTCAAAGACAGCTTCCTTTATCTGAACCACTTCTACCTACCTTTGCCTGTCAGGATTCTTTAAAGGTCTTCTTGCTATTACAGATCCAGGAGAATAAACTAAGCCCCAAGAAACACATTCTTACAATGTATGGGCCGTGGCCCTGCATGTAAAGGGTGGTTGGACTAGAAGATCTCTAGAGGTCCCTTCCAACCTCAATGATTCTATGGTTCTATGGTTCTATGGCCTAATCCTTTACTGGATTTGTTCATGCACCTCCCACAGTCATCAAGCAGGTTCCACCAACGGGAGGTAGAGGCTCATACCCAAAACTGAAAATGAATGTGATTCTTAATTCTGGTCTTATAAAAAGGTTTTACAAGCAAATATTTCTACTGAGCATCAAGCCAAGAAAGTAGAATGAGTGGTTCTATTTTGAAAGGTTTCAAGGCTCAATTACCAAAGTATTAAGCAGAAGTTTGAGAATAAATTTCCCCTACCATGGTTAGAAAATTGTTTGATAATAAGAAAATTAAACCATTAAAAACTTAGGAAGAGAGAGATTTTTGTCAAAGGCAACCAACAGCAGGCCGAGAGAGGTGATCCTGCCCCTCTACTCAGCCCTGGTGAGACCACATCTGGAGTACTGTGTCCAGTTCTGGGCTCCACAGTACAAGAGGGATGTGGAGCTGCTGGAGAGAGTCCAGCGCAGGGTTACAAGGATGATCAGAGGCCTGGAACATCTGCCCTATGAGGAGAGGCTGAGGGAGCTGGGCCTGGAGAAGAGAAGGCTGAGAGGGGATCTAACCAGTGTATATAAGTACCTCAAGGGAGGGAGTGCAGAGGATGGTGCTGGCCTCTTTTCAGTGGTGGCCACCGACAGAACTAGAGGTAATGGCCACAAACTGAAACACCAAAAGTTCCACAGGAACTTAAGGAAATTTTTTTTAACAGTGAGGGTGACAGAGCACTGGAACAGGCTGCTCAGAGAGGTTGTGGAGTCTCCTTCTCTGGAGATCTTCAAAACTCGCTTGGATGCAGTCCTGTGCCACGTACTCTAGGTGACCCTGCGTGTGCAGGGGGGTTGGACTAGATGACCTCTAGAGGTCCCTTCCAACCTTAAGCATTCTGTGATTCTATGATTCTAACAGCTTAGTCTCAACATGGGAATTCCAGAATTAAAAGATCCACTGACAGCCCAATAAATTTTAATGTCAGCTGTATCACATAGTTTCAAATTATATTTAAAATAGCACATGGGCATGAAGCTTCAGAATATTACTAGTTAGCCTTTCTGGTAATGCTATTTTAGGAAAAAAGCACTATTCATAATTTGTATCCACAATGGCAATGAATTCCTCAATTTATAATGGCAAGAAAAGTGGTCCGGTTGGAAAAGGCATTTGTTATGCAACATACTGCCAAGTTTCCATCAGTTAAAACACTGTTCTACACAAGAGTGTATAACTCTTCCCATATGACCTATGATAGGTTCAATAGATTTCAGCCAGTAATTAATGGACAACTTTTTTTTTCTTTCTAAAGGCTAGGTACTATTCGTTGCCTGCTGTTGTTTTTAAAAACAGCACAGGCAAAAGGCCCCAAACACTCCTTTTTAGAACAAGCCATCAGGAGAAAATAAAAACAATAAATAAATAAATAAATACCACAATTCCAAAGCCAATTCCCCTTGCCACAGAACTTCTATATAGTAAAACTGCTAGAAGCTTGCTGAAGTTTATGCTATACAATGTGCAAATTCCATAATGACAAAAACTACTATGCAGGAAGTCAAAAGTACACAGATACTTTGAAAGAGCATTTATATTTTAATGAAGAGAAATATAGTAAGTAAGGAAAAGATCACCAGTTGACAGTTTTCCAACTCTTTTTTTGTGCTATCACTTCTCAAATGCACTGATTGTTGCAAGGACAGTGATGCACACTTTGAGGTTTGAGTTGAAAGGATATAAAAACTTTCATAGGCAATTACTTAATAAAGTTACCACAATAAATTGTTAATGTTCAGAAAATGAACATTTGCCTACTCTGTTGTAGGCAAAAATTTCCTTGTGGTTAGTTTTCAGTAAATAACAATTAAAAATAAATAAAAAAACCCCACTGCTTTGACTTCAATAGCTAAGTATTTCGATACAAATAGACTTAAACAGATTACAGTTTTGGACTGGAATATGGGAATATAAATACAGGGCTCATACTCTTGAACCTTTAAGTCCTCCTGTGTCTCTTCTGTTACCCAAAACTAGGTACAGTCCTGTATACCTTTCAAACTCCCATGAACCAGCCATAAGTCAACCATAAATATCTCACATCCCATGAAACACAACATGTAAAAGTGATGTCCCGTATAGAAAGGCAGACTACTGACCTGAGGATCTGGTACATTGGGACTCTACAAGGCTTAGAATTAACCTAGCCCAATACTTATCCTGTATGTTGTACGTTACGTTCAACCACAGCCAATGTGGAGGTCTCGCAGACTAGCAACTGTACCAAAAAAGCTTTTGTTCTGAAGAAGAAATGCTCTACTTTCCCAGAGTGCCTCTATGAAAAATTATGACATTTAATTTGAGAAAGAAAGAAAAACAAAAACAGTGAAACAGAAAAAAAGAATATGATTGTTTGAAAAGACATTGTTTTCTAAATATTTTTAAATATTAGGGCTAAATATTTTTAAACAGTACAGTTCCTCAGTATCTTTTAAATGCCATTACAAATTAGCACCATTGGGTTTAAATACCAAAACACTTTTTGACATAGGGTTAATATTTTGTAGATTATTATCTTTGTTTACTGGTTACATATTTATTTTGCAAACTGAATACTCAGGTTTTGCTTCTTTACATTGGGCTTTGAATTTGATGATTGCAATATTCAGGAACTTTTTTTCTGAATACTGAATAATTTTTCTAATAGATATGGAAGTTAAAAGTCTGTCTTTGAACTCTGAAGTGACCACATTGCTAATAAATGTTTAATTCATGACTACTCAAATTATAGTTTTAATCTGAGCTATAGTTTGTAGTGAACACATTTCAGGTTTCTTCAAATAAGTAGTGTTAACTGAAAAGCATCAAGGAAGGGTGCAGGAATGTTTCAGACAAATAAATCAGATGAAGGAAGGAAAAAAATTGCTAGAGAAATCTTTCCTTCCCCCTACCTGTCATGGAGATGAAAATTTATTCTTTTTGCAAATATAGCTTTTCAGAGGTACTGAACATATTCATCTTCCCAGAAAAATTGCTACTGTGAAGAACAGCATCTGTATTCGGTAGAAGCCTGACCAAGACAGAAATACAAATACACACAACAGTTATATTTCCCTGATTTCTCACAGGTTTTGCCTCAGGATCACTAAATATAAAATTTGTTTGGAACAGACATAACACAGTTAGTGAGATGGAAAGGTTCATTACCAAAGGGGCAAAGTTTACATATAGTAGGTTTTTCCTGCAGCATTTTGTGTGTAGTGATATTACACTGATTAAAATATGCAATTCAATGAGTATATGAATATCCCTACACTGCTTCTAACTGTGCATCTGGAAGCATCTCATTTTTTACCGGGAAGCCTCAGTAAATCTCCTTTGAAACAAAAGAGGAAACTATGTTATGGTCCTTGCTAAAAAAAAAAAAAAATGGTTGAGAAGAAAATCCTTACAATCTGAAATCCTCTCTACAGAGACTAGAACCACTTTGTAAAAGCAACTGAACACTGTGAGCTGCTTGGGTTCCCGTAAGGAAGGGCCAATCGCTATATGTACAGTCAACCACACAGCCCTGGGAGAACTCAGCATCATGACAGGGGTGTCTGAATGTTGCCTTCTCTGTGCCATATTTCAGCAGCTAGGTTTTCTGGCATTCAGTGTTTCACCCTGTAATCACAAAATTGCCAGTATGTCAAATGCAAATACGCTAAAAAGACCTGAACAGCTGTGGGCATAATGAGTACTACCTTAGTCAGCATCAACATAATTGCTTACTCATAATAAGTAACAGACCTAGGTATACCACTTAATAAAAAGATATTCACACACACCCAAAAAAGTTCAGTAGTATTTTATTCATCTTGCACTATCTTCTACTGTGGGAAACTGAGAAACCATGAGAAACTGTGGGAAGCTGTGGGAACAGTGAAAGTTAGGAGTGAGAAACTGTGAAAGTTAGGAATAACAGATTAGCAGATAGAGAAACCTAAAACACAGGCTGGACACACTGATCTCTGGTTGGTTACCTGTTGTTCGTTAGCAGGATTGGACCAGATAGCAATAGAGTCAAGGAATTGGCTGAAGGCAGGGGAGGGAGCGCGTGGACAGCGGATGGACAGTGTATGCTCACATACTCGGAGAATATATAAGTTTGGTCTGATGCTCAATAAAATGGCTTCTAGTCCTAAACCTTAAGCCCCTGCTCCTTTCGATGACTCCCACACTCGATAAATGAAGACAATCTAAATTGCAAGAACCTATAGGTGAGAGGGACTATGAAAACTCAACTTTTCTAAGTGAACAAGGATCTTACCAGGGCTCTCAGACCTGCACTGGTCATTTAAGCAAGCACTGAGTCATACAAAACAGACATTTAAACTGCAAAGGAAGACACAATCAATAAAGCGTGGGATCTAGGTGTCCTGCTTAAGTATCCATTTCTGAAAGTCTGGTCCATTGCCGAGCTTTGTTTGTAGGTCAAGCTTCAAAAGCCCTAAAGCAACCTACTCAAAGCAGTGCGTCCCCAAATAGAGGTTGCAGGAATTTCAAGTAGGATGGTGAGCCCGACAGACACTGTTTTTGATATTTCTGCTAGAACTGGAGAGGTCACATCAGTTTATCTGCCTCTAAGTAAAGCTTGAAATAAACAAAAAAAATTAGGAACTGATGACTTTGAACTGTGAATTTACAGATGAATACAACATTGTTAGACTTCACAAGGAAATACCTGTGATTGTGAGATAAAACAATTTACTTGCACCTAACCACTTTTCTCTAGTATGCAGCTGCCTTTTCAGAAACCTCACATAGTCACTGAAAAATTATGTCACTGCGTGTTGTATTCCAGAAAACCCAGGAGAGAGAATTAGACACAAGCTAAATAAAAACCCAGCTGCTCCTGAGTAGTCTCAATCTGCAGCTCCCCATCATGCAAACTTATAACAGATACAGCATTTAAGAAAACTGAATTATTTTCAAAGCTGTACAATTGCAGAAAAGTGTTCTTGAATTAATTTCCCACTTTTTTTTTCCTTCTCATCAACACTTACATGGCACTTGTCAGTAATTAGGAAACACACTGCAGTTGGTCCTATTTAGAGGTATGTCTCTGAATCACAGTCATTCTTAGGTAAGAAATATCCAAAACAAGCTGTACTACCAGTGCTGACAGTATTGATATCAAGAATTAAGATCTCAGTCCTGTGTAAGATCTTCCACTCCAAGTTTAAAAAAAAGAATACAACTCATCATTAAGATAAAAAACACACCTGCCTAAAACATCCCTCTCACCCCAGGCTTGGTTTCCAAAGATATGAAAGACTGTTAAGAGGCAAAAACATTTTACAACATAGCACTTCTGCTATGGGAGAATTAAATACATGGGTAGTGTGTTCTACTGACAGAGCCGACATTTATGTCAGTGGTTTTACTTAAATGATATACTAGGTAGCCTGAGGTATGTGAGTAATCCTTGCAATACATAGATATGACTTGTTTAAATTGAAACAACTACCATAAAGACATCTCCAAAAATTTAACACAATTCAACCTCAAAGGAAGTAGAGAACATCTAAAAACAAGAAATACAAGATTCAGACTTTTTCTATTATTGCTTGTTTGTTCATAAAATGAGAAGAAACTAACTATTCAAATGCTATAACCTCAAAAATAAATCTTTGAAGAATTTCTTCTTCCTGTGAAATAGGTAATATTCCCTTTCTCTAGTGCAGAATTTTGGAATATCTCTCTACTGATACTTTCAGACTTCACCTTACTCTTGTCTTCATGCATTTTTTTTCTAACAAAAAAAAATATATAAATGTGAAGCTGTATCTGTAGGCAGGGAACACTTTGGGGGAACAAATGGAAATTACAAAATATACCAGAAAAGCAACATTTTATTCTGGGCAGGGGCACTGCAAAAGGCCTTGCACATTAAATGCTTCATCTCAATACACAACTCAATCCCTGCTCTCCGTTTTACCAAGAAAGCAGCACTCTGTAAAATGCTAGAGTAACAGAGCTGTCAAAAAAGAGGGGAAGTACACAACTGTGGAGCCCTAAGTAATGCTGGAATTTCTCTACCCGGACTGAGGGGGCCACATTTCTGTCAGTTCGGCCTCCCTTCTCAGGGGGTGCTCCAACTCTCTGAGCTCCCCAAGCTCACGTCTGACAAAATTCCCACATGGATTCTGAACTACAGGCATCTTAGTATCAGGATGCTCCTTAAAAATGAAGGACTCAGAGCAAAGGGTATGTGTGTATTTTTATTCCCAGACCTCATATACAAAGGGAAACTTATATGGAAAGCAGAAGCTGAAATACCAACACATAACTAATTCGGTGGCTTCCTCCCAAGCCCATGTTTCCTGGCACTTCCTCTCCTGAAATCCAAATACCTGAAGGAGGGCTCATGAGTAAAAAGCCATCTCAGTCTTTCAGTCTTTTGACTTATTCCCATAGCCATTCACACTGCTTGTGAAAACATGTACAAATGCAAGCCAGCTAGGTAAATACACACACTGCCAGCACAGCCAGAACTGCTCGGACGCTGTCTAGCTGCAGAGAACGCAGAGGAAGGCTGCAAATGCCCAAGCTTGTGCACAGTGCGCCATTGATCGTATTGCAGAAGAAAATATTAAAGGAGATCAGGCTTATTTCTTTCAATCTCAGAAATAAATATTTCTGCCCTCAGGCAAACCTGAACAAGTTCGGATCTGCATTCCTTCAAAGTTAAATCGTTTTATGTGCGCTTTTCCTTTCTCCTTCTCTAGCAAGAGCAGGCTCCCAGTCCTTTCAAACTCTTCCCACACAATTCCTATAAAATTCATACACGTGATCTGCATTTCCAGCAGTTGAACCATAAGAAAGCAGCTTACCTCTTTACTAAGCACATTCAGCAACTTGCAGGAGTCAGTCATTGGCCTTTAAATCAACTAATGCTCCCTTAAGCAGAAGCCGGTGCCCAGGAAAGTTGGAGAGAAGGCAAACACCCCAGCTTAAAAAGGCACTAAGTGTCTCCGCTCCTCCTGCTTGAACTACAGCTGCTGTTCCTGCTCCTGGAGGTAAATGATCTCTCTCACACGCCTGAGACTCGTATCATCCAGAAAAAGAAAATGAAAATGTAAACACAAGGGAGGAGCCTGAGGGGACAATCAGGTTCCATGAAATCTGAAAACGCTGTGCAAAGGAGTGGAAAAGTGTTGGCTGAAAAGGTAATTCAGTCGATGAGCTGTTTCCTTGTAGGGGTCCTTTTCGCAGGCTGTTTCAATACCCTACTGAAGCAGAGCGCATTGCAACCCACAATTACTCAGCTCTACACTTACTGCTCTTGGTGCTTTTTTTTTCCTAAAATAAACAGCTCTTAAAAACATTGCTCATCCTCTGAACAACCACAGTAGCAGCTCTTGTCCAAGCCTTCAAGAAACTGTGGGCAATGGGATGGGAACACTCAGACAAGGAAAGCTTTGGGGAGCACCTGCAATGAAAACGCTCATTTATATGTAGCGCCTGCTGCTCACGAGCGGCAACCGCTTGCATTTCTCCTGTCTTTGCAATGAATCAGTGCAGAGCAGGACAGTGAGCCTTAAACCCTCACGCTTCTAATAGCAGTTGGATCTCGTCCAGCTGGCGACCCACAGATTTCACAGATTTCTGCTTCGAACACTAGTACAAACACACACATGCATCCCCTGCCAAGACAGTTGTGCTGTCAGGCAACATTCATTTTCTATTGCAGAGACTGTCCAAACACTAGTAGCCCTGCCTAGGAGAAGGAATAGAGGTGCCTTATCACCCTCGCAAACTGGAAACTCACACATCTACCTTTTAACTCCTGACAAGCCTGCTTCAAAGAGCTATGCTGTACGTTTGCTCAAGCGGTGCTGTTCTTCCAATCAGTAACTCACTGTGTATTAAACTTGTGTCAGGATTCTGATAGCAGATAACGATACAGGCACGTGCATACAAGCTGTGCAGCTACTGCACTGTGACAATCAGAGAAGGGGCTCTCTCCTCCCAGAGGATTCGTGCGGAATGTTGCTGACATTGCTTGTAAGTTGAAAACTGTAACATCTGTCTCCAAAATGCAGAAAGAGGCAAAAACATTTAGTCAAAACCTTCTATGTAAACTAATGAGTCTCACCTAGGAAGAAACTTCTGTTTTTGACACACCGTGACAGCAAGAGCAAGAGTGCACTCTATTTCCTACTGGAATTGTACTCTTTCTGCTCATTTGCAAACTGGGTAAGCCTATACTGCACATTTTTGATGATCTCAGGCCACTGGCATTTGAATACGTCCAGAGAAGGAGACTTCACAACCTCTCTGGGCAGCCTGTTTCAGTGCTCTGTTATCCTCAAACTGTAGAAGTCTTTTCTCATATTTAGATAGAACTTCCCGTCCTTCCTTCCAAGTTTGTGCCCGCTGTCTCCCATCCTATCACTGCCACCACTAAAAACAGTCTGGCCCCATCCTCTTGACACCCTTCCTTCAGATACCTATATACAGTGATATGATCCCACCTCAACCCTCTCTTCTTCAGGCTGAACAGGCCCAGCTCTCTCAGCCTTTCCTCATGAGAGAGATGCTCTGACCCCTATTAACTTCATAGCTCTATGCTGGACTCTCTCCAGTAGCTCCATGTCTTTCTCACATTGGCAAGTGCAGCACTGGACACAGGTCTCTAGATGTGACCTCACCAAGGCTGAGTAGAGGGGGAGGATCACCTTCCTTGACTGGCTGTAAACACTGTCTAATGCACCCCAGGATACCACTGACCTTCTTGGCCACAATGTCACATTGCTGACTCACAGCCAGCCTATCCACCAGGACTTCAAGGTCCTTCTCTGCAGCGCTGCTCTCCAGCAGCACAGCCCACAAACTGCACTGGTACATGGGTTATTCCTCCCTAGGTGAAGGACTTGGCACTTACCTTTGTTGGACTTCATGAAGTTGTACAAATTAATTGCTCACGATCAACATATTATAATTTTTTGTAAAAATAAAACATGGATCAGCATTGTAAAACCGCATCAGTTTTGACCACTGTGTTACCCAGTTATGATGTTTTCTTGAATTTGGAGACCTAAAACTGGATTTAGTGGAACTATCAAACTACGGTCTAAGGAATACGTCCTGATTCAGTAGACCAGTACAAAACTGCAACTCCAGTTCCTTGTTCATAAATGCGCCTCTGACAATCACTGAATGAATTTTTTGAAAATTGTTTGAGAATTAGTTTTTGAGGATAACAGAATGGCTGCTAAAGACAGGAAAAAGGTATGTAATCATCTTCTACTACTAATTTTTCTTCCCCTGACTATCCAAGATGTCCAAATAAATTTTGATTTTCATACACACATACAATTTTAAAGAACTAATTTTCCAATATGACTAAATAGCAGTAACTGCAGACTAGGACTGACTTTAAGTCATCATGTCATTAATGACTGACTTTAAGTCATTAGGAGACTGCTTGGTTTGCTATGCTTTTCAGGTGCCTGAACCTTTATTTAAAATATGAAGAAAACCAGGATGAGGCACATATCAGAAACAGTGAACACTTTTAAAGCAAACCCACTTGAACAGGTGGTAGTGTTTGCAAAACACTAACATACAGGAGCCTCAGGATCACACATGTGATCCCTTAACTTTGAATTTTTTGAGAAGCAAAGAGGGCATCCAACAATTACTGACTCTTTACGCCATGCAAATGCTCATGTACCTTTCCCAGCCACTCAAAAGGATCACACTTGTGCTTTAATGACTTTACAAGTACTTCCAGAGTAAGAAAAAGCTACTTCACAAATCAAGGCTCCTAGATCAGAGACTGGCATCCATCCAGTCATCTTAGAACAGAGGACAAGCATGCCAGCACAGACTGACCCTTAGACACACTGCTATAATGTACCTGCTGACTTCCGGCCACCTGCGATCAAAGGAAAGTAACACCTTGTGTCACGTTGCAAAGTACATAGCAAAGACTAAATGCATTTATTAATGCATCCTGCTACACATTGGCTAGTATGTATTGTGTTGTTTTGATTCTACTTCCACAAGCTTTTCTCATTAATTTAAGCATGGACTTAATCTATTTTGTACTTGGATAATCAGCAAAGAATAACAAAATGTCATGGCACAGAAACATCACCACAAGAACAGCACCCTAAGCTAAGTTTAAGTGCATTACAAAGTCACTGACTGAACTGCTTGCAACTATTTTGTTCCCTTTATTCCAGGAAAAAAGCCCATCTTTAAGAACACCTCTGACTTTTGAGTGTGTATTGCAGATGTTGAATTTCAAAATTAATGTTTATTCTTTCTTACAGTTTAAACAACACACTCACCTTTGAGTCACAGCTTTTTTCTTGTTATACTGTTGGGCTTCCTGCAAAATTATTTGCAGTGAAAAGTAAAGTAGTAAGAAATGGCAGATTATTCTACATGGTTGCTGATCTAATCTCTAAAAATATGTAGGATACCCAGTAAATTAAAAAAAAAGGCTGTCATCATTAAAGGGTTGTCTAAAAGGTTGACAGAATGAATGTATGCTTCCTGTTAAGTATGAAATGTACATAAAGGTATTCCTGCTATTAATAAAAATATTTCAAGACTCTATGTCTCTAAACAAGTCTCCTTAGCAGAAAGGAGTACAGGTACATTTGGTATAGCTTTTGATTTTCTAAGCTGAAATAAAGTGCTAAGATAGTGCACTGGGAGACATACACTTGTGGCTTCATTTTAGGTATTACAACAACAATAGAACTAGATGATAAATACATTTCTCAAGAGGAAAATCTGAAGATAATTGAACATCCTCAATGCAAGCATGTATTACATAATAAAGTACTTAGTTTTGGTAAAAGTTTCAAATGTGCTTAAGTGACTTAGAAACCAAAATTCCTTCGAATAATATTTTAAGTATATTTATTATCAAGAACACTCAGCTTCAGGCCAGAAGCATCATATAAACTTCAAAAGTTTAGCAGGTCTGCTAAAAATAAGTAACTGATTAGCAAAGATTCTTCCTGACTCAGAATAAGATGAAGAAAAAATATAGTTCATGAACTATGTGATGCAGTCCAGCCTATACCACTTAGGAGACAGAGATAGTACAGTGTTCAGGGTCTTCTCAGAAACTGTATTTCCTGTCAAAGCTGAAGGCCTGTGCCATAGTGTGCTTCCAATTGTGCCTATTACTAGATAGATAGATAGATAGATGCACTGCAGAAATAGAGATAATAACTTAAAGAGCTCTAATATTGCAACTTTTGCCTTTCCAATTAAGAGATGTCCACAGTAAGAACCAGGCCTGGGTCCCCACAAAATGCCTGCCATCTGCTTATTGGAAGTTGTCTCCTTCTGTTTAATCAAATGAGTTTGAACTGGCTGCTCTTCTTCAGCACTCAAATACTGTCCATGTTTGGAAACAAAATTTAGAAGGAGGCATCACCAACATTCAGGCAGAACTGAAGTCTGGCCCATCCCTCGATTCCCTGCCACTGTTAACCATCGGATCCAAAGCTCTCCAGTGTTAGATAGACAGATGTCTTTGTGACAGACCATAGATAGGCCTTAAATAGAAAGAAATGTAGGTAAATATTTCCAACTTTACAAGTGACACTTTTCAATCAGTGATAGAGATTCTCTCTTCAGTTCAATCCATGGTAACAAGTGGACTCTGTTTTAGAAGAACTGCACTTGCAATTACCACTGAGAAACCGGCAATACACCAGTAGTCCAATCATGGCCACTTCCAAACATTAATGATCACTTGGTTGGAAAATCTTGCTATACATATTTCTGGGGTTCTTTAGAGAGGGACATCATTTTGTAGAAGATGCTTTATGCAGAAAGCTTTCTAGGAGTATGACACTTGCTCTTGTATTCAATGGTATTTATTAACATGTTTCATTAATTAGCATGCACAACCAATCCTGGGGCAATCCCAACACTATCGCATGCCCAAAACCCTCCATCAAAAGCTGATGACAGCTTTCTTGACCAAAGCACCTCTCCTCCCACCAAAAAAGGACGGAAGGAGGGAAGGAAGGAGGGAAGGGGAAAAAAGGAAAGGAAGGGAGAAAGGGAGGATTTATGGTTTTTTAAGTAAGCAACCATAAATAAGGTTACTTTTTCTTGCTTTGTTTTAGCCTAACAAAGCAGGTAGAATGCCCTATTACCTTCTCAAAAAAAGAATAAGAACAGTTGTTTAGGAAACAGCTGAAGGAATGGGACAAATCCCCAATCATCAAGAGTCATATGTGTCATCGTCTTCCTAAAGTCTGATTGCTTCTCTCAGTAGAGAGGGTTTCATCTTCTGTGCAATGTTATAAAACAGAATTGGAAAAGAAATCTGATCACACCTTGAATATCTCTTCAGTCATTCGAATTTTGCATCTTGTTCTTCAGCTCAAAAGGACACTGAAAGCCTTTGAGAGAGGACTAGTGAATATAATAGTGAATACACACCTGGGATAAGATTGTAACATTTCAGTTACTGAAATATGGCAGAAACTAGTTGAATACCATTTAAAATATATATAGAGATAGTATGCTTTTTCTTTTTTCAGAAAAATCAAATAATTAGCTCTGCAGTAGCTCTGAAAGTATTTGACATGTACGACACATGCCTTCAGATAAATCTGTGTACTGTTAAAGATATTGGTGCTTGGAAGAAAAAAATATCCTCAAATAACCTTCACAGAATGAAAGGCTGAGAAGCTACCAGAGCATAAACAGCTGTCTGCAAAGAATTAAGGACAAAAGGGGCTCACAGAAAAGAGAAAGGAAAGCAGTGGCATTCAGGGACAGGAGGCTAATGGAGAAAACAGAGACTTGGGATAAAATTCTGGGAAATCCTGCTTGTTAGCTGTTCTTGTTTCTAAATGCAAGACTTTCAAACTATTTATTTTAACTGTTACCATCCCTCTCTAGCTACTTTTTTTAAAAAAAAAAATTAAAACCAAGAAAGAACAGACAAATGGTATCTAGCATAATCAAATGTCCCAGTGCACAGGGTAAGATGCACATAATTCCTCATTTCAATCGCTGCTTTTCTGATATGCTTGTAGGTTGGGGTAAGAAGAAAAAACACATTTATTTCTGATGTACATATAGCATGACAGGCTGATTTCAGGAGTACAGCTTGGCATTTAAATAAATACATAAACTTTAAAAAAACACCTTAGTTTAATAAACACAGTCCTCCAGTCACTTGCTTGAATCTAATTTCAGTCCCTAATGCCTGGATTTACAAACAGAGTCAAGAGAATATTTAAGCAATATATTCCATTCCAAGAGACAGATAGCAACAGAGTACCATATTAGTGCACAACTAGAAATGAAATCTCATAACCCTATGAACATGACCTACCCTAAAAGTAAACCATTCTCCATTATTTTATCACCAATTCACTCTCAAGTCATTGAATTAAAAGCAATAACAAGAATTCAAACAAGAACATAAGAAATAATATGAAATAAAAGACACAAACTTTCTGAGAGAATTAATTAAAGCAGACACTCTGAGGTATTATAGATACTATTTTACTCAGCAGCATTTTATAAGGTAAATTCAATAGAATGATGCTTCTATTTTCATTGTCAAACAGGAGTGTGGAAATTGCAAGACATCTTCCGCCCCACACACTCGCCTCCTAACAAATCTCTCCCTGTCTCTAAGAGTACTGCATCTAGATGGTGATTAAAGCTGGAATTATCATTTATTCACAACTAATTTGTTTTTCAGCTTCCCTCACCAGAAATCAAAACTGCTGTTTTCATTGGTAGGCATCTGCATTCCTTTTAAGGCACCAAAACCAACCAGTTTTGTCTCGACCCTTGAGTTTTGCAATACTGAAGGGGCCCTCTGGGAAGCCAAGTGTTTAAATACATGAGAGGGCACATCCCAATTCAATAGCTGTTTACTTTGGGTTGAAAAGGGGAAAAAATGTCAAATAAAATCAAACATCCCATCGATTCACGACATGGGTGCATACCAGAATGTTTGCTATAGTCTACCTGGAGACATATCTCAGATACTTTTCCTTAATAAAACGATAAATAAATAAAAATCTGGAGCAAGACAGTTTATAAAAAACAGTATTTATGACTGGTGTCGATTATACGTAGGCTAGAAAATTTGTTATCCAACACTCCCAAGACATTTGGATTCATTCCGTCCTACTATATTGAGCTTGAATGAAAACATCCTTTTGCTTCCAAAGTTATTTCTTTCTGATTATCAAACATGGTTAGCAAGCAAAACCACTCTTCTAGCAAATGAACAGCAAGGTTCATATGAGAAAATTTGCCTTGTAAAAAATTGCTGAAAATCTGTCTTTTGTCATTTTTAGCTATTTGTAAGATAGGCCCATATATTTTTTTTCCATGGATTGTAGAGCTGGAAGTCTAAAGAGAGCAAAGGGATCTAGCAGTTGCTAAAACAAATGAAATGTCTTAAACTGGCACACATCCCTTTAGTTAATCCACTGAATTCAGTTAAACTAGAATAAATACTATGTGGGCAAATTCTAAACTTTGATGCTTAAAAGTTTTCTTTATTAAAAAAAAAAAAGGGCACAAAAAGCACTCAAGCTAAATGTGGCAAAAACAGTCACACACAGTCCACAGTTGCGTGGACACAGTTGTGTCAACTTAAGACAAATTTGTTTATTAATGCTTGATCCAGTCTCTCTTTATAGTAATCTTAGGGTTATCTCTACTTAAAGTTGAGATAAAGCAGCTACACACAACACAAAATGAAAAATAGCATCCATCTTTTCCTTCCATTCTTCTCTACCAAAAGGGGTTTCTGCTCTTTGAAAACAGGTTCTGTTTTTATTTTAATACAAGGAATTTCAGAACACCTGGGAACGCAGACCTGTACCAGAATCCCCTGTAGATTCCATACAATGTGATGGCACCTACCGTTCCTATCCAAACGCAGCCTTACATTTTCAGTTTGGAAGTTTTTGTTTTAGCAGCAGGATCTCGTCTGCTATTGCAAGTAGTAATCCTCAAAATTATCATTATAAGGCAATTATCATTACAAGCTTTTTTTATTATTTCCAAATCTAATTGTCATTTGGAATGCTCTTGGGATTTGTGGGGGTTTGTTTGATTGTTTTAAATAGAAATATTTAAGTTCAGTTGATAAAACATATGAAAAAGTCAGCAATGTGGGGGAGGAAATACTACTAGTCTTACAGCTTTCTGTTCCCACAGAAATATTTCTTTCAGCTTATCACGAACCACCACTTTCCTCCACCTCCTGGTGCCATAATTATGGACAGTAGTTGCTTTTAATATTTTTTAACATACAAATACCTAGTAGACCCACATTGGTTCATACTACTTCCAGAATATCATCACAGACAATCCAAAGCACAAAGTTCAGTTTAAATATAAAGGAGATGCATACGGGCTTAGCAACCAAAAGGAAGAATAACAGTGAACTCTGGATAAAAATAAGTGAATTGTAAAGTTACAGAGTCCTGACAAAACATGATTACCTGCTGGAAAGGGGACATATTTCAGTCTCTTGAAATAATAGAAGATATTACTCATATGTGTCCATAGGTGACCTATCCTTCTGGTCAACCTGCTGTTTTGCAGCAAATAATCTATATTTTGTAAATCCACACATATACTGTATGGTAGTGATGCCTTATGGCTGAAAAATAAAACCAGGCTCAATGAGATCAAAAGTCATTTCTGTCCTTTCCTGCCCACAACATGCATAAGACTCAATGACTACCATGAGTCTTAAAACCACGAGAAAAATAATGGTAACCATCACAGACTTTTACATGACAGTATGAAGATCATCTGATTTTTGTGGTTCCAAGTACTCTATTCAACGGCAGGCTTTTAAATCAGCGTAATAGAAGTCTTGGTGCAAATGTACCACTCGAAGAGAAGGAAATCTGATACAAACACAGAAACTAATAAAAGCTTCAACATATTATGGAGGGCTATTAAATCCATATACAACAGACATTTCTCAAGGCATCTGGAGAAAAAGAGCATTTGTGAGAAGAAATTCCAATCACTTATTTCCTTCTCAATTGTCAAAATTTCTATACTGTTACAAATGAGGAACAAGGAAGTAAATCCAGGGAGCAGATCGTGTGCCTACTCAACATAAACAGACATAAACAACTCTACCACTACCACCACCAAAGAGTTCATGTTCATTTAAAAGGCCATGGTTTCTTTCTGTAACACTAAATCATGCCAACAAATCAGAATACTTTGGGTACATTTTTCTTTTATCAAGTCCTCCCATCTTTTGTTCTTCTGGTAATGAGGCCAAATAGGTGTAGGATTTCAAAAGACAGATACTACTTTCCTGTTTATATCTCTTTTTCCATTTTAACCCATCAGTTTGGAAAACAGACTTTACACACACACATACCTACAAAAGAAATCCTGGCAATTTTACAAAGTTCTGCTTTAACCTTCCCACTCATCTTTATCTGGAATTTCACAGGTAGAGAATTTTGAAATGAACAAAAAGGTGTATGACTTCTACACACACCACCTATTGTATTCTCTTATTATTCCTACTGAAATAGAAATTATTCCTGTTGAAGTGGAGTCCCTATACAAGGCTAGGACTGGAGCTTACATGGAACAGACCTGAAACAGACCCTCCGTACAAGTCTCTTCCACAACATACCACTACTGGAAGGCTGTTACACAGTTGTACCAAATCTTGCACCTTAATCTTGTCTGAGGTATAGAAAAGATTGTATCTCAAAGGTTGTAGCCAGAAGGTTCAGGCTCAAAGGTTTTTGACACTGCTCACTGCTCGGAGTCAATGTGGCATCCCCTCTTCATGGTCTCCCACCTGTGGTGAAATCTAGGATTCAACCTGTCTTTTTAATGCAAAAGCATTAGTTATCGAACCACTAAAGAAAACATATGAGGAGTTTGTTCTAGTATTTATAGCAGATTATATTTACCTGAAATAACAGAATAAGCTTAGCTTTCTCTTGAGTACAGGTCTCAGCCTTAGGAGAAAGAAGTAACTAACATATAATGCATGTGTTTTAGCCCCTCCTGATCCTTTAGCTAAGCTCTGTAGGAATAAATCCTCTGCCTGTTATGCTCCCTGGCATCTCACTTACATGGCCTCTTAAATTTTGGTTTCATGTACTTCTGGTGCTTTCTCTAGCAATGCTTCTGCTGCCATGATTTCTCCAGACTCCTAATAGACATTTCTATATTCAGACAAACTCATTATATCTATATTGTATCTCAGGTAATTAAAAGCCTCCTGTACAAACAAATTACATGGCGGGGGCTGGGGGGAGGCTTTTTGTAGCACATGAGACTTTTGAACATCAGGAAGCCTGTTAATTGCACTTGTTAATGATCTGTGATCAGGTCTTCAAGATATGCAGAACATAAAATTATGTAACTTCCTACAGAGTGCTGCCTACGTATTTATCTCTGCTTTTAATTTCCTGTACTAATATAGCTACCTTAAATGTAATATATGAGGGTAGATAGGTCACGGTTATCTATCCAATCAAACTTGGCAGTTAAAAATATTTATGACATCAATTCCTTGTTGAGGGCTATGTTTACACGTTACAGTTCTAAAAAAAGCAAACAAAAAACCTTACCCATACCACACAAAAAACATGAAAAACCCACAAATGGTCTGGAAACATCCTAGGCAGAAACTAAGACATCTGTTTCAGCCAAGATTCAGTCTCTGTGATACTACTCCTTGTGTAGACCCTGTACAGTGTTAATCAGCTGTTGTTTCTGTCTGCCCTGTGCATCAGTACTCTTCTGTACTACTACTACTGTTCTGTGTCCTACTACTCCGTGTTTTCTCCTAGTTTGCTACTGATTGGAGTCTGTGGTGAATAATCAGTATTAGGAAACACTCCTGTATAAGAATAATCCAACAAAACAAAATCAAATAATAAAAAAAACAAGTTCCCAGTATGCCTCTGCCTCCAAAGCCCTCACTGCTGTTGCCATTAGATGGCCAACACTGATAGTAAAAGATTATAAAAATATATGAAAACTGACTTCAGAGAGTGCTAATTGAGTATGTCTCTCTCATAACAGTGAGCTCTAAAATGTAGGACTTTGGCATCCATTCAACACTTTCTCTCACGTTTTTACTTATAACAACTTCAGGCTTGTATGTGTGCTGGTGTGCACACACAGGTGAGACATTCCGAGTCCTCCCATGAAAAATATATCCATTAAAAGCACAACTGCTCTTTTCGTCATTCACTCGAGCAAATCATCAGGCAAAAATATACACTGGAGACAGAACTGAAAGCTGCTGTTGGAGGCTTTCACCCTCTGCATGCACCAGCAGATAGAGAAAATAATCTAAGCAGTAAAAGGACATTTCAAAAGTACGCATGCTTATGAAGAGAAATAACCAAGCAGCAAACAGTATGTATATTTGTATATCTGTGACTTTACAGCCTAGCGTACCTGCTGCAACACTCCTGATAATATTGTTTGCTCTCTCAGAAAATTTACAAGTACCAAGTAATTCATACCAATCTGCTGTCTCTCAGTCCAGTTCAATGCATTAGCAAGAATCTCTCCATAACATAGGACATTTTTCTTTCCATTAGAGCCACTGTAGCTGAACACGTCAAAAGTGGACAGTTAGTAAATACGCATTACATTCAAGTAAATTAGCTCTCCTTCCTTCCATTCAAACACTGTGATAGTGTTGCTGAAGATCTAGCTTTGGCCTCTTGTGATAAATTACTCACCTTCCCCATCAGGGCCCATATTTTCATAGGAGTCCCAGCGTATCAGTGGATCTGTAGTATTATAATCAACTATCACTCCATGGTCATTCTGAAGGTGATAACCTCCTGGAAAAGTAACGTGTTTGAGACAAAAGAGAGTCATATTTGTAATGACCTACACACATATTTACAGTCCCCACTGTAATACCATGTTCTACCACTAGTAGAAAAAGGTTACAAAATGTAGAGGGATGGCTAGAGAGCCGTGTACATGGCTGCCCAGCAGGCCTGCTCAATTCCAGCCTTCAGGTTTCAGTGAAAGAACGAAGGGAGTGCTAACTAGGAGATAAGAAAGTAGACCAAGGTCAGAGGGAATAAAAGAGCTGTTGAACTAAAAGGATGAGCTAAACAAGTAAGGGGGGCTGTAAGGGTCTGAGTTAGATCATTGTCTACCAATTAGGAGCCTGTGTAATTACATCACTAATTGTTAAGAATCATATAAATGTACTGCATGAAAAGCTAATAAACGAAGTCAGTTCCAGCTTCTATGAAGTTGATGTCTGGCATTCCTGACCCGCTCCAAGCTGCAACAACAAAAAGAAACTACAAAATCTTAATTTACATGTCATTATAGTAGGAACCAGCAAAGGATTTTATCACGAGCGTGTTGATGATGCTGTGCTCTGAACCTGAATCACAAAGATAATCCCCCCAGCTCTTCAGCTAGGCACAATAAATCAAGCAACTTTGCAGAATGAAACCACAAATATTGGTATTAGGATGGTAATAAAGGGATGATAAGATAAGGTTTTGTTACAGAAGCATTTCACTAAAGAGCCACTCCATTTCTATGTGCCAGCTGCATTGTTTCATCCATTCTCTAACCTTCCAAAGGAGCTCGAGATCAGACTACTTGCCTGTGTGTTTGCCTGCATCAAAGTACACTCTGCCAAACATACCCGAAATTTAGAGCAGCAACACACATTTTTTCTGCCCTTAAGAAGGCAGAAAATAACATTCAGTTCTTAAAGCATACCATGAGGAATTTAGGTGTGGTCCAGTGATTCAAAAGCAAAGTATGAACATCAAGAACTCATGACCTTGGACTTGGCTTTGGCACTGATTTGATACAGATGCACAGGACGGATCAAACCAGCTTTCTCCCTCTGTTCCTTCATCTAGAACAGGTAGTTTAAAAAGAAAAATCCAAAACAAGAAATAGCTACCAATTCTTCACCTGTATCTTGAGAAGTAGGTGTTCCTGTAAACTGGTCTAAAGAAGAGCAGTGCTATGCTTTTTTACTGCACTGCTGTGGTGCATGTGCCATGATCAGTGTCCTTTCAAAACACAGATAGATAGTTAAAATGGGAAGGGCAAGAATACCACGGCCCCAAACCTTTCTGTGCAGGTAGAAAAAAGCCACTGTGTAAGAGTCTGTTTGATCATATTTCTCACAAAGTACATTTAGGAAGTTTGTTACCTAATTATTTAGGTGCTTAATCTTCCTGGTGAGGATAGCCTTTCTTACAAGTCCAGTAGGTTATTTTCTAGAACACCATTTTGGGGCTATGCAATACACAAAAGGCATTAAAAAACTGAGCTAGTTCAGCATAGGGCCACAAAGAAGGTCAGCGATGGAGCACTTCTCCCGGTAGGAGATGCCAAGGGACTGAGACTCGTTCAGCCTGAGAAGGCGGTGCCCAACAGCAGCCCCCCACAATGGATGGGGGCAAGTTTTCAAGGAGATAGGGCCGGGCTGTTTCCTGGGGCGAAAGGTGGGAGAATGAGGAAGAGAATGAATCAAAAGAGCTTTGGACAATAGAATCAGATGACTTTCCCAGCAAGGACAGTCAGTGGAAAAGGCTGCCCAGTGATGTTGCACTGTCTCTCCTTGAGGTTTTCCGGACCTGACTGAGACTCCCTGCAGTCTACCCTAACCTGAATTATGCTAGTATATAATTCTGTAGAAATTGTAAATAAATATTACATGGTAGATTCTTCTTCCCAGCCTGCTAACTGCTTAGATAGAAATTGAGTACTAATTTCTAAATTTCTAACTGATGAGAACCTTATTTTCAAGCTACTTAGAGCTTGCTAAAAACACAAAATTGATTTTCCATCCAGGAACAAATTGAACTCACTTGAACGAATTTTGATCCTTTTTCAGACATGTCAGCTGGCCTCTCTTCAAGCATAATATGGGATTCACCATTCAGGAAACGTTTAGATCAAGTCAGTGAAATTCATTTCTAAGATTTTTTCTTATATGGCTTTCCAACAAGCTAAGTGAAATCTTGTGCTCAGATGGACAGAAGTCAGTTCCTTACTGGCTGCTACTACAAGTCTCTTAGTGATCAAACTTGTGAAAAAGACTGAAGAATAATATATGCAGTTCTCAGGACACTTAATAAGATTTCGCATAAGAGAGGCTGTTCAGAACATTTGTTTTTCATTCAGTCTCAGGCAGAACCTATACCTTTTTTGTAACAGAATAAATAAAAACAAAACTCTTACAGAATTGAACTTCAATATAAAGCGCAATTTAAGTCCTTGTTGTAGTCAGTAATTGTCTATGACCTGAGTTATATTAAAATAAGATATATTCTGGAGGTATACAGGATATACGCTATAAAACAATCCAGAGCAGAAACATCTCCAGAATAAATTAGAATTGCTTCTCTTTACATTAAACTGAAAACAGCTCAACTTCACTACTTATCAAACTTGATCGCTCATGACAACAGCCAGCAAAATGTTACAGGAGGGACCACTGCTGTCATTCGCACTTAAGCAAGCTACTTATAACATACTGTGTTTTCTACAGATAGAGAAGTGGTCTATAATGGTGGTCAGTCATCATTCTGGTATATTTTTAAGAAGGTTTATCACTCTTAGGCTAATGTAAATGTTAATGAACACTTCATTAGACTCTACTGTATACTCACCTTGAATTTTCTCAGGAGTTTCTGAAAACACTAGTTCTACCTTCCCATAATCAGGAAAACGGTCATCTGAAAACAAAGGATAATATTATTTCCTACAGAAATACTTACAAGGCACTCAGAAGTCAGGATTTTCTATTGTTATTAATGCATGTACTTTTATCACACTTTTTACTTCAAATTGAGCAGTTTACTTCTAAAACAGTTACATTCCCAAAAAAGGCCACATAAGTGTAAGCTGATTTTTTGTTTATTTCCAAAAGCAGTCAAAAAACAAGAAGAAAAATAGGTCCCTCTCAACAGACATTGTTGTCCCTGGAACAACAGGGGAAGACATACCTGGAAGTAAACTATAAGTGTTCACTATATTAGCTAAATTACAATATTTGACCAAAAAAATCTTTGTATAGGCACATATTTCACAAAAATATATTTGCTATTAGTTTGTTAGTAACGTATGTTAAGATACAATCTTATATATAAATATTAAAAAAAAAGAAATTCTGTGGAAAGTACGGATTAGTACAATACAGATTTTCAAACATATCTGAAAACTTTGCCTACATTTTTCACATCAATTCTGAAACAATTAAAAGGGTTGCATATGCAGACAAACTTAGTATTCAACTTTGTCGCTGTTTCCATCATTCAAAAAAGAATGCTCTTAGCTCATCTTCTTTCTTCCAGTAGTAACTAAGAGTCAACATTTTAAAGATATGTTTGCTGTTTTAACAAATATCAGAAGTTGAGGTAAAGGTTATGTAGGGATATCTGATGTATTTTGTGTATTTTGAATGCATACAAAGATCTTTAGGGGTTTAGCTATGCTGAGGTGTTATGAAATAACTAGCATATAGTAGTCTCCCTTCTCCTAAAGATGAGAGAAGTCAAAAATAAATGTATATAGAAAAGTCCTTACTCATACTGGTGCTGAATGCAAAAACCCCATCCATGCACAGACACATGCATCCACGCCATTCACACTGACATGCAATAGAAGGCAAGTACCTTTGTTGGCATTATCTAAGTCCTTTTTGCCAAACACTAGGCCATGTCCTTGAACAGCTCCGGTGTGAAACTGAAGACGAAAAACCACATCCCGAGCAGCTGACCGATTTTTTTTGTGGTAACATTTTAGCTAAAAAAATTAAAATGAAATAAAATAACTTAAAGAAAGGGAAATCATGTCAATTAGCAATTTCTAAAAATCAGCACAAAGCAGTGTGCATGTTGTCTGGATTACTGTCTGAACAAGCTAACCACAGTGCAATTTAGAGCAGACACTACTGCTGTTGTAACATGGGTTGCTCAATCCTTTTAAAATTATACAGGCTCAAAGCAAGATTGAGTTTTGGATGTGTAAAAATAATAATTACTACTTTCATCATCACCACCACTAGCTGCTATCTGGTCACCGACCAGATGATGATTCAGAATCATAGCATGTGCCATTAAAATTTTGGAACACAAATCACTACTTTTTCATGGCATCAAACCAACAAAACACTAACATTTCATTCAACAAAACATTCATTTCAAAATAACTGAAGCATATGCAGACCAGCCTTCTCAGAAAACTTCCAAGATGATTACATCAATTTTAGGACATTTTTTAAAATTCCTCTACTAGCACTAATGTGATTTTCTGTATATTATGGAGGGAAGTTGGTGCTAGTTTTACCACCTTGCATAGAACAAGACAGAAATATATATAAAAAAAATAACATCTAGTATGAATTTCAGTGGCTAATTGTGACCATAACACAAATATTTCTTTAACCTCACTTTTCTTTAGACTAGACTTACAGACTTTTCACTTAACAATTCTTTGAGTTGTCCAGTGGAATACATGACCACTCAACATTCACTCAACTCAGCAATATATAAAAAACTTGGTAATCTTAAGTCATAGGACCTAAGTCATATGCCTTAAATTCTCAAAGTGCATCGGTGCTGATGGCACACTTGGCACACAGGCCAACTTGTGATCTACCTCAGCCCTTACACCAGATGCATGGGGCAGTAAAGATGAGGATATCAATCATCAAAACTCAACTGTCAAAGCCATTCCTGACTTTAGCTGTCAGGTGCCTTGCATGAACTGCAAGGCCCATCCCACCCCTCACCTTTCCAATCTGAAGCATCTGAAGATGAAAACTAGAGATAACAGTCTGCAGAGATAACAGTCTGCAAAGACTTAATTTGACTTGATAGTGCATTCTTTTTGTATTATTCATATTGCTGTAGGTATTTGTCTCTTCAACAGCAGCTCATGGGGCCATTCCACAAAAGAACTTAAACTTTGCTCCTCCTTCTGCCTCTCATGAATGAGATGAGTCACCCACTTGAGAAATGACTTTTCCAAAAACTACCTGGAAAATGGGAGAGGAAAAGGAGGAGCAATGCAAAAGGCCCAGATAAGGTCACTTTCAACTGTGAATTTCATCTGAACAGTTCAAGTCTGTTTCAAAACCAGTCCATATTAACTAGCCTTTATAGCATTAATTGAGGGATGGTCATTCACAGCCCAATTCAACTAAGACATCTTTGAAAAAATGGAGAATTAAGTGAGCATAAAGGACTTGATTTTTGCCTTCATTTACACTGATCTCCTATCATCTGATCTATGTATCATCGCTTCTGATCTACACCAAAAAACACCAGAATGAAAAATTGATCAAGTATAGAATCCCAGCATGACACAAACTAAACATATATATGCAAGCTAACAGTCCCTGCTACATATATTTCTGTTATACTTTATCAGCTGGATTGTTCTTCTTAAATCGGGGCTTTACAAAGTAAAAGTCTCAAAAGATAAACATGTTGTATCAAATGCCAAAGCTCAAGAAGAGAGTCTGAATTCAATCCAAGTATTACTCAGACAGACAATAATTTGTTTTCCTACTGGAAAAAAAAAAAGTGCATATGCACAACACTAGCCACTTAGCTAAATAAAGGTTCAATTCTGGAAAAAATATAAGGCAGGAAAATTAATCAGTATGCTTGAGTTAAAGAGTAAAGTTTTAGTTCAAGAATAAATAACCCCCCATTATTCAATATAACCAGAAGTTTTATGGAAAGGAGGATGGATATTTGCCTAAGGAATGACTGCAAGTTTGGCCAGAAGTGAAAAAGGGACAGAAAAATGGCATATGCTAGCCCTTAATGAGATAACCTTATCCAAAATTCATAATCTGATCTCAAATATCTGTTAGCATCCTATTCAATTACATTCTGTGAGCAAAAACAAGTTTTAAGAGACGAAACACCTTCTTTAAGATCATGTAACTTCCTTCACAATTTTATGTTAAAGTGGTATCTTTTTTCTTTCTTATTTATTCTAATTGTTTAAAGAGCTTTATTGTTTTTATATGGGGGTCAGCATGGGAGTACTGAAGATACAGAGGGCTAAATAACTGTAAAACACATTGTATCCTCCAGCTTGTAAGACTTTTGGCTTTGAACAGATGCAGGATTTGCCAAAAACATACTGTATTTTACAGAATATTTATAAAAATGCGCCATTCTGGTTAGCTTAGTAAATTATGTAGCTACAGAGTGCTTCTTTCTACTTTCTAATTCAATGTAATAGCTTTTAAGAATTTTAACTCAGAAGTGCTTCTTTATATAGTACTGTGATTGTGATACAACCACGCACTGTACATCTAGACCTAAGACACTGAAAATACCTTTTCTCACTCACGGTACTTAAGAAGCTTTTTAACTGACCGTACATTTAACTTTGAATACTAACACTATATTCAAGAGTAATACAAGCCACTGGAATTGTACTGCTGGGGGGAATGCTAGGGAATACCTATATATATTTACAGGCGTCAATGCAGCTTTTCAACAGCTTTGGCTGCGCTGCATCACTATTTACATTGTTGTAAGGACTTCTATAAGCCCAAGTCAAGCAAATAGTGTTGAAAGGGTAAATAACACATATCTGGTTCTCTCCAAAATTTCTTTAGAGACATAATTGTAGAAAAAGAGTGTGGAAACAAGGACAACAGTCAAGGATTACAAATCCTTGTAGTTCATGCTGTTCAACCCTATGGAGTCGGAAGAGTGGGGACAACAAAATTTTGTTTTTCCTGAAACCACTGATGACTTAGTCTACCATAGCTTAAAAAAAAAATCATAACTGAAGTTTTTCTTTAGGAAATACTGTTGTATTGAATAAGATGTTGCCTACAGTAATAGTATAAGACCAATGGATTTGGCTTCTTTTAAAATGCTATGGATGGAAAGCATTAATCAAGTTATGTGCAACTTTTTTTTTTCTTTTAAATTTGATAGCCACCAAGTTTGTCTCAGACTGATTTCTTCTGTAATCTACTCAATTTGCTTAGGCATCATCAACTACTCTGCTAAGTAATAATCTTCTCAAATCTGAAACTCCTCCAAACCTCTTAAGTATACCAGAAAATCTATAGCATGCTGTTTAGAAACATTATACTTTCTCCATTTTTCAGTGAAAGGAAAAAAAAAAAAAGGAAGAAAGAAGAACAAAGTACTAAAGTACTAAACTGAATTGTGAGGGGAGGAAACGGTGCAGTACGTGAACAAGAAAATGAGAGGTAAATAAGAAAAGAAAAAGGTAAATGAGAAAAGAAAAAAAGTCTGATACCAAGGACTCTCTTACTAAGATTCAGCATTCCTGAATCGAGAAATAAATAAAAAAGCATTCTGAAATCTCCCAGCAATATACACAGGAATACTCTTACTGATAATATCTCCCCCATTCATTCTACTTGTACTTCTATCTTCTTGGTTTAACCAATCAAAAGACATGGCAACTATCTTTCTTCTTCCTTGCATAACTGTAAATTATAAATATAAGAAAGCAAAGAGATTTAAAATGATAATGGTGCAAATTACACAAGCTATGTAGTACCTGTGCTTTCTGGATATTTTAGGTGCCAGTAGAATCAGGAAGCTTTCATCTGATACCATTTTATAGATTAACATAGTTTAACACCATATAGTTTTTTGATTGTTAATCTTGTCGGTCAAGTCACAGAGTATTTCAGTGTTGAGTTAGAAAACCTCCCAAAGCCATTTTAATAAACAAAACAGCAATACAGGCATAACTGCATTTGGTGATGCCATGAAATGGGAATGCAGTTTGCAATTGTTCGGGCCCTATAGTTTGAGGGTAATTTTGATTCATAGTAAAACCAGATAGGAAATTAAATTCATTTAATAACCTATTTGTTAGTATGTCCGCATACTAACAAATTGATTTATTTTTACAAGAATGCAAAACAGAATAGAGTCTATATTTCATATAGTTAACTTACCATAATGTCTCCCTTCAATAGCTGGGCTGGCTCTATAGCAATGGATATGCGGCTTTGATTTTCTGGCCCTAGGCTACTTAACAAGAGAGAAGAGAAAAGAAAAATAAAATATATGGTTTAAAGAAACAAACAAAAATAGATTCAGCAATTTTGCAATAGTGAGAATTAAAAATTGGATTCGGTCATAAAGGTAATGGCTAAGACTTACTATATTCCAGATGTATAAACTGGTTGCATAGCCTGGTATAACTTCAGAAAAGGCCGACAAACTGAAAAGAAGTTAAGAGAACAAATTATTTTTGTAATTATTTTCCTTTTTCTTAATATTACAAGTAGGAAATTTTGTGTACATCCAGATCAAGCAAAGTGGCACACAAGTGGGACAATGTTGACTGTCAAAAATCTTTCCAAAGAAAATACACTTTGGCAGATGTATTTCCCCTCAGAATAGTTTTTGATAATGTTTTGTAAAATTAAGTTTTCCCTGCACTCTAGATTAGTTCTGCATTGGAGAAGGGATGCATTTTAAAGGATATCGTAAGAAAACAAAAGTGGGAGCACTTTGCTCCTTATAAAATGGCTTTTTTTCTTCCCATTCCTCTACAGGAAAACAAAATGAACAAGGGAAGAAAGAGAACGGCTTAAAAATAAATAAAATAATAAAGTAAAATAAAATAAAATACATTTTCTAAAATTAGAAGAAATTTTTTTTTCCCAATTTTACTTCAAAACTAGAATCCACCTTAAATCCCTGACTACAGTAAAGAACGTTTTGTCTTTATTAAAGTAGTTATTTAAAAATAATGCAGCTTAAGCAATAGACTCAGATAGAGGACATTTCAAAAGACATATATTAACTCTTGGTGAGAAAGGGAAGGCGCTGTGCTACTTCACCATGCAGTAAGCTTCAGTACATCATCTTGGATTAGAACTTTAATTTTAAAGTCACTGACTACAGTAGGCCACCTTAGATGGCCACTTTATCTGAAGAGACTAAATGAAAAAATAAAATCTCAGAAAAGGAAGGAGAAGATGTGAACATGAAGACAATTGCTTTGGAAACATAAGCAAGTTCTCAAGTCTTTTCCAGGAACTGACGGAAGAACAGAAGCAAGGCAGACTGCTCTAGCACCATCTCTTCAGATGATAAGAAAGGAGGAAAATTTTCTTCCACTTTCTCTTTCATAGCCTTCATGGTCATGTTGTAATGTTATTGCATTTCCTACAGTTCTTTTACTGGGAATAGCTGGACTTATATAAAGGAGCACTAACTCTGACTTCTGATTCAGGCACAATTTATGGAAAGCTCCAAAATGAAACAATATTTTGAGCCTATGCTTTAATATGAAAAAATAGGTAACTTACCTCCTCCAACATCAAAGCTCGGAATGCCATGAAGGATAACATAGTGCAGGAAAACAGGGGTTGTACTCATTTTCATAGATCCAGATAAAAGGCCACTTAGAAATTGCACATATCTAAAAACACAAATTTGCCCAAGTTAAATAAAAACAGAAATGCAATTGTATGAGGGAAACAGAGTCTTTGCAAATGAATATTTCTAGCCATATTTCATGGATCATGACTAGAATTTTATCATTACATGCAACTCCAAAAAGAATAGCTGTCATAAAATAGCATGAAGGCACACACTTCTTTACCATGACTACTACATTACTATTGCAGAGGTCTTTATTGTACTTATTAACAATGCTATTCTAAACAGAAAAGGTAATTCACTTAGCTAGGAAAGCCAGTTCAGCTCAATATACATTTCCAATTACAACTGAAAGTCTGAGCTGGCTTTCACAATAGCATGAAACAGGCCCCATGCCATTTAGCGTGAAGCACACTTCATAAAAACAAAAATAACAAGTGCCCTTCTCAGAAATCCTAGCAGAAAAGGCACTGGCTGCAAATAACATCCTTACACTGCAAAGTGATCTGCAGAGCAATGTGAAAATCTTTGTATTGCTGTTCTTTAGTAACTGCTTTAATCATAAACCCACAAGCAAGTACATGCAAGTGAACAACACTGATGTGTGTTTAAGGAAAAAAAAAAAAAAAAAGCTCTCTTACCACTCAAAAAAAAAAAAAAACAAGTGAAATCAGCCTCTATTTTTCTACCGGTTTTGAGTCCATTTTTTTTCCATGCCCATGACATAACCTTTATTTAACTTCACTTTCAGGAATGTACAGTACAAAAAAAAAAAAAATCACCCTCAAGCTCTCCCCCTTTACATGCCATCTCACTAACCTACTCCTTACTGCTCACTCCAGCTAACACCACCATTAAAGATGCCCAGCCACAACAGCTCTGTTATCCCAGAATGGGGCTTGTAGCGGTTTTGAGGGGATTTATTTTTTTCTGAAATGTTTATTTTAAAATCTCTTAAGTCAGCTTTTCTCTTTTTTTTTCTCCCTTCAATCTTCTGAGAATAGTAAAAGAATAGTAAAAGTATCAGTTTAAAAATTGTTATACCTGAAACCCGCAAACACTGTAGGTAAAACACCACATTAGCAATTGCCCAGTCTGCACAGCTTCTCCCATCTGTTTTTAATTATTTCAAAAATTCATCTGCATTCTTGAACCTTATTTCTCCAAACAGTGCACTTAAAATGCTTATAGGCAATTGGCTAAATTCTGAGAGGTGTGTTGAATTAAAATGATTTATAGAAAAATTTTATATATGAAGGCTCCATATCTGCACTTTTTTTTCAGGAAAACCTTCAACTGTAATATCTGAGAATACTAAGTATTTCCAGGATAGATTCAAAGCAGGAGTTCTGAAGTCTGCTGAAGAACACATCTGAAGATGACGTGGCTCTCCTTGCAGCATCTCACTAGCTGTGAGGTCAAAAAGTTAATTTATATTTTCAGGAGTGATGTATATGATGACCACAACTAAAATTTTAAGGAGAAAATTTACACGCAGATTCACCTAAATTATGCCTACTTAAGCATCAACTAGATTTTAACAGAGGTGTGACTATTCTATTATTCTTAAGGAAAGAAAGCATCCCAAGCACATACACATGGATATGCCTGGAAGATGGTCAGCTGAAGTTCAGCACTGCTGAAAAAAGATGCTAACTTCGTCCATCAGAAAATGAATAGAAGTCCCTGTGGGAGAACCTACGGGAACTAAGCCAGTCTGTGACGGATATGCTCCTTCCCCAGCTCATCCTGACTTCTCACACATAGCCCTGTTCAGGTGTTAACTACCACATTATCTGATCCTGGTAGTTGCCTCCCTGATTTCTTCCCCCACCCAGACATTAACCATCAATAATACTCCTGATGGCCCTATCCTGATGGGGAGATAAGGCTAACTGTGAGTGCACCAGCCAACAGTCATTTCTGAAATTGAAAGAATGACTATCAGTCAATCATTTTATCCTATAAATACGGGGACAGCCCAAGAGCCCACTGAGCTCTCCTTGCATGGCAGTGGGCTGCACGCCAGGATCTCCCCTTGAGCAGGGACACCTCTCAAGGATTCTCCTCGAGGTTAAGAGATCCTTCCCACTACAGGTTCGTGGTAAGTGACTATAGCGCGTCTTTCTCTTTTTTGAGTTTGTAAACCTTACTTTGTAACTGCACAAATCCTTTAGACATAAACTGTTGACCAGGTCTGCAACTAGGACTGGATCCAGCTGCACCCAGACTCCTCTCAGAAGGAGTTAGGAAAGCAAGGGGGTCCAATCTGAACCTCGTGACCCAACGGGAGGGTGTCCTTGATAATTCTGTGTGTATCTTGAACCTCCATGCAATAACTAATAAGTGGCCTTGCCATAGAATCTCGTGAAACCATTGTCATTACCAATAAAACCTATTCCTATCTCTTACCCACGAGTGAAGTGCATTGTATCACTCACCCCCACCACCCCTCGTTCAGTGACACAGTCTCCTGGAGGAGGATACCAAAGCACCCTTTACATCTAATTTATCTCTAGCTCTAGGGCTTACATACAGTTCACCTATAGAAGCTATACAAGCTTCCTACCAATGTGTCCTTAAAAAATGCAGCAAGGCACCAGTCACAGATGATGCATTGAGAATCCTTCCTTGTCTTCTCCATGGAAATGTGCTGGCTACAGGGACGCTCATTTAAAATCAGAATAATGTATAAAGCTTCTGCATAGGAACATTAAGACCATCTCTCTCCTTTTGCTCCCACAGTTCATGCCTCTCTATCTGGTAGGCATCACACTCACACCCGGTTTTATTAAAATACAAAGGGCAAATATGCAGGCATAAAACTGAAAGAAGAATGAGGTTGGTGAAGTTCTATTTATGAGAAGTTTATTTAAAGCCTAGTGGGATGCTGTGCTATTATTTCTCATGTGAAAAACAGCTGTACAGGTCACCAAATGGGTTCAAGAGGCAATGGGAAAGCTTTTCTTATTTAGGCATGAACAGAACCAAACGCTATATTGCACATTATTGCCACACATTTTTTCTAGTTTGATTATTAGCAAAGCCTTATCCTTTAAATATCTTTTAAAAAACTAATGTATACATGCTGATTAAAATCAAAAGCAATTTGTAATACTAAATAAAACGCAATGGATATTTTCTGTTTCTACAAGATTGAGCTATATCAAATAGTTGTCTGACAGATATCAAAAACCTGCTCCCCTCTTTTGTTACTTCATTGCCTCATGTCAGAGTCACTTAAATAGTCAGCCCTAGATCTATTCACTTCCAAACCACTTGCTTTAACTCACAACTCAACCTCATTCACACAGACAGTCTAAAAAGGTAAGACATCCAGACAGACAAGATACATCATACACACTCTGACAAATATTTACTAGCATGAACATGGGGTGACTGCATAATCTGCAGATCCTCCAAACAAGTGATAATAAGATCTTTATTGCACACTAATCAACATGCATTCCATACACAACATTTATGATACATAAAAATCAGTTTATTATCTTAAAGCAATTAAGGAATGGATTGTGACATCTCCTTTTCCTAGAAAAAAATGCAGTAAGAATGCATGCAGATAGGAAGGTGGTGCAAAAGGTCTTATCTATACTGGGCTACGTGCAGGAACTGAAGCAGAGATCTCATCAATCAAGGAAGGTTAATATAAGATAAAGTGCTGAGAGTTCAGGAATCACTGGAGGATCTGCAGGAAACAGCCTTCATACAGCAGAGGAAAAGGTAAGGAACGGGGGAAAAGATAACCCACATTTCTTATTTCTTGGTATGAATTAGAAGTAATTGAATACCTTTTCTGGGATGGCTGCATTAAAGTCGAAACTTTATCATCAAAGAATTTCTTCATAGCAAATCTGTCTAGAGCCTGATCAGCACTGTCAAAACAGAGACACAGATATCATGTTATTCCAGCTTGGGGTTATCTTGGAAATTCAGCAGGTTACAGCTTGAAATATGCCAACAAATACTAGGGAAAAAAAAAGGCACTAGCAACCTCAGCGCAGGTCCGACAGGAATGTTTTTTTTCCACTGACATCTTCTCATTCCATGCCTTAAGGTAGTTTCCTTCCTTTGGCAAAGCACATACTCTCATACTCAGTTATTTGGATTGTACATTCCCAACATGAGTATGTTATAATTGTTGCAATGTAATAAATTTTAGCAAAGTCAAAGCAACTTAGGCTTGCCATCATTTCCTTCACATGTCATTTGGGGAGTTTTCTCTGTGAAACGCAAATTTACTCTCCTTTAAACAAGAAGCAGCAACATTATGGAGATGAAAGCTGTCTCTTAGCTGTGGTTGTAGTACATTATATGAGGTGCAGAGGGTGCAAGGAACTGGATCATTTAAGCAGACAAGCAGTTTACCCAATCTTCATTTCTTATGCCTTGAGCCACTAAGGGAGAGAATGTTTAAAAATAAAATTATCAATCTTTGAAAAAAAATGCTTTGCATCTGGCAACCATGAACTCTTAAGGAACAATCTATTCAGCAAAATAGTCTCAGAATGGGAATGTGTCTAATGCGGTTCTTCTGTATGTGTGTGGAGGATGGCAAGAGGGTATAGGGGAAAAAACAAAACAAAAAACTGTAAGAATGCTCATGATTATACATTCCAAGTATTACACCATGCTGACTCAGTTGTATTTACATTGTATTGAAAAAAGCGTTTATTAATGGATGTAGTTGATATTAATCAGCATCATGACATAAACCAAACAGAAGTTCCAAAATAACTAGACTCTCTATTTTCACCTACAGGAGTTGCAATTAAAAAAAAATGCATACACAGATCAGACTAAAAACACAATTTATATCCTTTCCAAAAATCAGTCACAAGATTGATTATCTTGACTTGATGTTGGATCATACTGTGAAAATATGCTTTTTCTTCATGGAGGTTAAAGATTACACAGCATGTGATTAGGACAGCTTTCTCCCCAAAATCCAGTTTCTCCTATCTTTACATTTGTGTAACAATCCATCTGCTGTAAAAGACAGCATCATTTCCTCGGTATTCTCTTGGTGAGGAATTTCTGCAATATTTGAGAGATGTACATTTTACTGCAAAATGACAAACATTATTATGTATAGCATATTCTTTCACATACCATAGAACCATAGAATCATTAAGGTTGGAAGGGACCTCTAGAGATCTTCTAGTCCAAGCACCCTGTACATGCAGGCCCACGGCCCACAAAATGTCAGATCCTCATGTATATACATAAATACATATGTAGTTGTATGCAGTGTGGTAGTACAATGTCAATAATGATGGTACCAGCACAAAATGAGTAACTGCTGTGCTACATATGTAGCATGAAATGCTGCGGAATAAATAAGACACTTCATTTTACAAATGCACACATACAAGACACATACAAAATCACTACTCTAAGTCTAAAATATTAAAAAATAAAAGAGCAATAAGGCAGAACATTTTACACTTCAGTAAAAGATTGCCCTTATTTTTTCCATTGCTTTGTAAACACTGCTTAAAATAGTTGAAATTCTACTTCAGACAGTAATATCCAAAATGACCTAGTTGGAGAAATCTGCCCTTTCTAGGTCTCTCAACTGGCAACTGATGTATCATTTCTTCACATGATTCCTGAAAGTTTAATTATGTTCTTCCTGTCTTCTACCTAAAAATTTTATGTGTATATAGGCGCACACATTTTTTACTGTGTGTGTATTATACAGGTGCTAAAGAATAACATGCTGTAGGATAAAAAACTACTATCCTATAGCATTTCAAATTCTTATTAACTGGTATGACATGATCTCAATGCGTTGCTTCACATATCTTCACCCACACTTTCACCCAGGCTTAAACCATCCCACTCTTTAACTGCCTTGACCAAAGATTTTCGGTTCTTGACTTGTTAGAACAAAATTTAACAACTATTACAAAAAGCCTAGTTTGCCCTAGTTAATTTTGGCTGCGCATTAGTCTTTCCTAAATGAGAAAATCAAGTATTTGTAACATAGAACCCAAAGGAAGAACAATCATACTCGTTACCTGTAGCTACAAAGATTTTTTTCCCCAGGTTTCCTTGTACATGTACGTTAAAAAAAAATAATAGAAATAATTACAATATTTTCTCCACATTTGAAATACATTACGTTTTACTATTTAACACTAAACTATCACCAATAGCAGCTGCTATTATCAAATTCATAAAAATAAACTTTAAGAAACCTCACACACCATTGATGCACATGGAGCCTTTACATCATCAGGCTGTGTTTTGAAGCCCGGACACTGGAGGGCAAGTAGGAACTTTGTAGGTGCACAGGATCCTTGAATCCTTGTCTCAGAGCATTGTTTCTAGCAAGGCAGCTATCATCCGCAGCAGCAGTGGTGGCAATAGCTCCTGCTTCCGTGTTCTTGTTGCATATTTTGAAAAGCCTTCATCTATAACTCTACTCAAATGATGTTCTTCCCTCAGACCCCATCAACAAACAGGAAAGTTAAGATTTCGATAGAGTTATCAGCTAACTACAAATTTAGATTATGGTTTCTACTCTCATCACTTGCTTGGAGGAATCCTGAATATATCTTGAATTAAAGGTGGCATCTTTCAACACGAGGCACTACATCATTGTATCAGAGGTTATTCTGTTATGACATTATTAATACCTGTTTACAGCAAGGTGCCACCTTTCAAGTTCGATACAATACTGTGACACAGATCACAACACAGTACTGCAGTATCCTCAATTAACAGATCTTTTGTTCATAATTATTCTCAATAAAATATTACCATAAAATGGTGACAATGATTGCTACAATTCTTCCTTTGTAAACATAAATTCATAAATTTAATAAACGTACATTTATTACTTTATTTTTTCAATATTATTCGCTTGTATAACGCAACTTAGTCTACATTTATCTGTAAGGTTTCATCAGAGTAAACAGTTTTTTGAGGGCCTGGTTTCACTGAAGTCCATGAGAAATTTGCTGTCAGCATCAAGATTTCATTTACTGCTGATTGCAGAAAAGTTCCACCCTTTTAACAGCATTTATCAAGTTTCACTTTTAATGACACATATTGTCAATTATCACTTCATGATTTCAGTATTCTAAAAGAATCAGCAGTAACAACTACAAAAAACAGAGTCCTGCTTGAACAATTGGAAGACTTGCTTCTGTAAAATTAAGCCCAGATAATGTCTTAAATGGCATCCTCATTAGGACCAATGCCTGGGGAATCCCCTATTCAATATTAGTTCTAACTAATGTGTTCTAACTAATTAGTTCTAACAACTGTGTTCCTCAAGGAGTTTAGAAATATTTCTTATTGAGAGAGACATAAGTTATAGAATCGGATACTTTTGATAGTATAAAGATAGAATCAGGATATAAATAAAGGCTTCTTGCACATGTAGAACAACCCTTTGGAGAATTTTCCCACAGAACCATAGAATATCCCAGGTTAGAAGGTACATTAGGATGTCAGGTAGTCCAATCTCCTGTTTGAAGCAGGATCATGAGAAAAGTCTGTTTTAATATATGGTTAATTAAGAGTTTTGAAGCAAGCTGGCAAACTTAAGTGTGTAACTGAACAACACTGCATTTAAGAAACATCTTTTTTTTTTTTTCTGACATTCTGCTCTCTGATTGTAAAAACAAACAATATACACTTCCTTTTTCCATTATTCACCTTACCTTGCAGAAACATTGGTGAAGTGCATATATGATGATATGACTACGCCTATCCTTCCTTTTCCTCCCTGTATTAGAAAAAAAAGAAACAACTCATTTCAGCTATACTGCACATAATTTGCATTAATCCTTCTACTCTACATCGAGAAGTCTCAAACCCAGAGGAAGAAATGTTTTAAAAGATCAAATGAAGAAACAACTTTCCTACGTCATACTGAATCTTAAATCTTTAACATCAGAGCTTGAATTCCTTGCATATGTTTCAAAACATCACTCAGCTCATGACTTCCCAACTCATATTCAGGAGCAGTGTCAAGTAAACACAATAAATCATACATATGACTCGCCATTTTATTATTCTTATTATGTTTCTTATTCTTTTGAACTTAAGATTCAGTAAGTTTAAAACTTTATAATATTTAATTTAAATCTATGAATCTATAGCTTTGTTGTCCTTCACTTCTTAATTATTTCTTAATAGAACACTGAAATGCTTGGCATCTTTTCATATGAAAACAAAGATATAAATTAAAAGAAAAAATATCTTGAACAGTAGCAGGAACATTCTATCAGCTATTTTAATTTAGTAGTACTCTTTCCAGAGATCATCATTCAAGACAAGTCTTGACAATATTGCCATTTCTGGCATGATGTGCTACTAAATAGAAATTTTGGAAAGCATGTGATTTCCGACTTTTTTTTTTAAAACCTTCCTTCCTCCAACACCTGAGATTTAAACCAACTATTGCTTTTTGTTTTCTATGGCATTTTTCAAAAAAAAAGTTTCAAAATCTTATTTAATAGTTTAGATAACATAAATTCAGTAAAAAAAGAGTGGTAATCTTCAATGGCTTCAAGATGCTTTCAGACTTTCAGCTAACATAGCTACATTGATCCTCCTGCTTGGAAACTTTTAGATCATTACCAAAAGGAACTAATTGTACATTACCACTTTGTATGTAAAGTGCCAAATAACATGCATATATGTATATATATATATATATGTATATATGTATATATATACATGTGAAGTTATAACTAAAGAAGCATTACGTTCCCTGCACTATGCTCTTTCTTTCATGGATTTTCCTGGTATTGTGTCACCATGTAAGGGCTGTTTACCTGGCTGCAGTCCTGCAGCTAATAAGAAATCAATGGTGTTTCATACAATCATGGCATTCTGCCTGCAAGCTATGAACTACAGAGGACTATTCAACTTGAATTTAAAAGAAGATTTGTGTCTCATACCAGCCTCAGTTAGTTTAAAATAAAATCTGCCAGTGATGCAAAGATGGATTTGCCTCATGTGTTACCCCAGCACAGCTGCCAGCTCAATTCAAATAATATTATTTATTACTAACAAGACAAAATATTGCACAATAATAACAGCACTACTGTAGAGCAGGACAATTACCCAGGCAGTCAGAACCTGCCCAAGCCCAGAGGCTATGTATCTACTGACTGCAATCATATTGCAGTCCAAAGGAATTACCTATTAGTCCGTGCAATCACTGTGCTATATAATTTACATTCTGGGCCACATTTTCCAATATGGCCAGTAAAACAAGGTCCAGAAAAAGTTATTCAGTTGTGCCAGGAATTGTCCAAACATCCACTTTTGCCTACTGAAAGCAGTCCAGACATTTACCTTTACCTGTGAGGAGGACTCAGCTGACTGAAGTAAAGCCTGTGAGATGTTGCTCCCTTATACAGCAACAAGATCAGTGAATGTCACAACATGAAAGGCTTCTAAGGAGTTTGCTGTTAGACTGGAAAATCTCAGGCCTCTAAATATGCTCACAGAAGTAGCACTGCCTTTGAAGGAAGTGAACTAACGTCACTGCACACTATGCCCAGAGCACAAGCGAGAACCTTAGTTATCATAAAGAGGTGTAGATAACATAGGTATGTGAGGTCAGTGGATTTAAGCCTTTATAATACTGTTTGTTCAACCTGCTGTTATTACATCTACTTAAGAGTAACAACATTTAGCACTACCAAAATCAGTAACAATGAATGACTTGAACCCCTTCTGATCAATAAAACATTCAAGAACATTGCCTGTGGGTCAATGTTAATTGTACTATTAATAATTTCCTCAGGCATCATATAATCCCTTTAAAGCTAACGCTATACATACGGAGGATTTGCCACACAGTTTCCAATATTAAAAACAGATTTTTTTTTTTAATATGAGGAAGAACAAAAGGCAAACTTTTTGAACAGGAATTAAAACTGATGGGCAATGATTATATAAGCTCACTTACTCTGCAGTGGATCACCACCACATGTTGGGGATCGCCACTGAGCCAAGACTCCATAGCTTTGCAGATGGTGCACACCTTATCGAGAGGTGGAGCATGAAGGTCAGGCCAGCCCACATCCAGAATCTGCAAAGAACAGATAACATTCACAAGACACATCATTTAGTACTACATATTCAAACATTACAATGGTGAAGAGTTTTCTTACTTCTAACTGAAGAGAACCATGTCACAGTTATATTACTTTCTAATGGCATGATGTAAGCAAAATATCTTTGCAGGTCTTCTGATGGTGTGTGTAGAAGGTATTGGACAGCTTTTTTTATTCTCCATATTGACTAGTAATCTCTTCAAAAAAAGTACACTGATTTGTCTCATAAAATTTCTAAAAATCTTGATTTCTGATTGATTTTTTAAATTAGATTCAGGTAATTTCAAAAAGGATTTAAAAAGTTAAAAATACAGCAAAAGCTTTGGCTGAGCTGGTCCAGTTTTGTGATGGTGTTTAATTATTCCGTGGGTTTTTTTTCCTTCATATACAATGAATTTGGCATCTAAAATTTTGTTCATAGCTTCTATTCACAATTGGTCGCCTTATAATACTGTTTGCTCAACCTGCTGTTATATGTCGACTTAACAATAACAATACTTAACGCTACCAAAAACAGTAACAAGGAATTATTTAAATCCCCTGTGATCAATAAAATATGAAAGCAAATAGCCTACAGGTCAAAGTTATTATTAACAACATGTCATATTAATTTTTTCCTCGGGCATCGTGCATCTCTTAAGCTATTGCTATAAATACACATCTGTGCTACTCTGGCCTTATAATGATTGATGAAGATTATCTGCATTTCATTTTTAGAACAAACATAAGTGAGAGGAAAACCTTGAGGAAGAACTAAAGACAAAAGACATCAACAACTAGTTCTCTTAATTAAATCTCTATTGTGTAGAGAAGCAGCTTTGAAAGGTTAATGCAAAAATGAAGCTTATATTTGAACTGAGTTAAGTAGTTTCAGCCATCAGACTGTATGTTGCAATATACGATCCTTAATATCCCACAGGTGCACAAAGAATGTATGCTCAGAATAAAACTGACTTCATTCAAGAGAAATATTTTCAGCAGTCTCAGTAGACTTTCTTTCTGGTCCAGTGTGTGAAGTTGTAGAAAAAAACAGCTTTGTATGGCATGGCTTTAACAGGCACAAAGCAGAATTTGGGGAAAAAAACAAAACACTACACACAAAAAACCAAAAACAACAAAAACAAAACAAAAAACTAGAAGAGATGCCTTCCAAAAGTTCTTATCTTACTCCGTACATCAAGGCTTGCATACCTTCAGGGCTTACTAGGCCATTTAAGCTGCTAATTAACACTAGCAAGAGAGGTATGCCATGGAAGAGAACCAATACCTTTGGGTTAAGCTTGGCAAGGTCATATCTCTTTTCAGAAAGGTTTAACACCTGTTCAGAAAGAAAGAAAGACAAAAAAAAAATCAACCATTGAGCCTTCACAATTTATGCAGTGAACCACTGTATTTGAAACACATGATGATTAGACGTGACAGTGGTAGGGTTTCAGGGTGCTGTTTTACTGAACCAAATTAATATTAAAAGTCATGTAACATGAGCAAATGTATTTTAGATGGTCCTTACAATAAGCTCAATAATTACAAGATGACATTAGAGATTGCATCTTACTGTGAGGAAAAACAATCTGTTTTTTTTTCCCATTTTTTATTTTAGTCAAAGGTATACTGAGGGACCTGGACAACATGCTGAATCATTGTACTATGCAAGAAAAATAAATACACACACTTGTGAGGGCAACATCCTCTGTATTTGAATTTGATTGCCTGGAAAGAAAATGTTGCTCTTTTACATCACTCAGAGCTAACACAGATGATGACCATTACCATTTTAGAAGCTGCACTATGCTGTCAGAATGGGATAAAAAGTCAATAAATATAAATGAGAAAGAAGTTCAAGGTGTACTTAATTATTAACTATGGAAAAACTTGCAGACTCTATTCTAATGAGCCCCATCCTATCTGCAAGTAGCCAGCACTCTCAGCAGCTCAGTGAAGAAGCTCAGTAAAGAAGCCAAGAGCTGAACAGGCCAAAGAAAAAAATAATTTGCCTCTGCTGCTCTAAGCCTGCTGCTCACTGAGGTGGTCATTTGAAGCATTTTAATGGGCCATCACCTGATGCACACAGCAAAAGCAAGAAACTATTGAACTATCTGCAGGAAAAAATGACATTTTTTTGAATTAAAAAAAATCACCCAGAGACAGAAAAAAAAATGAAAATTAACAAAGAAAACAGCTTGCATTTTAAAGTGCATAAGTGTCTGGAAATACACATGGTCATAAAGGCCATACACCACTTTTGTGGAAGGCAAAACATACGAAGAAAGCTTAAAGCATCCTTACAAGATTAGGTCTTCATTCCAATATTCTTTTTGCATTTTAAACACAACACCACTGACGAGATAAATCACAACCAAAAAATATATATATATGTACTGCCTTCCAGGCCAGTTTGTAGTGGGGAGGGTCTTCTATATAAACAACTACAAAAAACTTATTTTTCTATCAGCTTTAATATACTATACGCTCTAGCAATTTAGTGGAAAGCTGTGTTCCTTATACAGAATTCTTAATATTTGATTAAAAACAAAAATGTGTGTAAGAGAAATTTTCCGCAGAAAAAGAACTATGGCAATTTGGCAAGAACTTCCATTCTTTATTCATTTTCTTGTAAATTTAAGATCAATTTAAAACTGTTGTGTAATATGGCGCTGGTCATGGTAGATATTTCTCATCTGGATCAGATGCCATGTCTCTGTCAAGTCACACAGTAGCAAAGATCAGACTGGGACACTCTACAAGTTCTCACTGCTCAGAATGGAGGCAGAAGCAAGAGGAAGCAATATTTCACTTAAGTAAACAAAACAAGAGGTCACAGAAGTCTTTGAACAGAAGCAAACACTATAAATAGATATAGGTGGAAGATTAATTGCATCCTTTTTAAATGCTACTTGGTATACCCAAGGTCTGTCTGTTTGGAAAGACAAGCTTAGCTTTTAATTTTACAAAACGTAGTCATTTTGTCCTAAATTTTAGGATCTCATTTAAAAAAGTAAAGATGAAATTCTATACCCTTCTTCTTGTACACAGCAGAAAGGAAGACACCCCTGCCCCCTCCCATACATGAGTCAATCCTGACCTGGAAAGAAGCTTTTAAAGGGAGCTAATACTAATTCTCTCACACTGCTAAGACCTTAGAACAAAAATAAGAAACCTTTTAGCTGGTGAAGGCCAGCAGATCTTTATGAAGGCACTGAAGATTGAGACCTTTTGGCTTGCTTCTTATTCAAATGACCAGAAGCACAGCAAAGTTACATTACCCAAAAACAAACACACTTGTGCTAAAATTGCTTAATTTATGGCTTTGATTGCCATAAATTATAAACACCTCTTTGAAACAGTGGGGAAACAAAATCATACACATTCATATATTTCAAACACCAAGGAGTTTCAAGAAATGAGCACAATCAGATTTGTCAAACCAATAAGCAGATATTTTTTTTCTTTTAAGAGCTCAGAATATTGGAACAACAGAGCACTACTGACTTGCCTACAAGTGTAATGCACAGCAGGCTTTTTAGTCAGTATTACAGGACACATACACTACTGAAATTGTCCAAAGCACTACCAGCTTTACCGTAATGGTGAATTTATTTATGCAAATTGAATCTTTCTCATTGTTCTCTTTGAAGGATTTTTGTACTATGTGCATTTTCAAAGTACCTGTGAAAAACAGCACATTTGGAGTCAAGCCTATGAATCTTTCCCTGCAATAAAATATGCATTGCTATGTACCTGACACAGGATTTTAATAAGTAGTGAATAAAAGGATGATTCATTTTATCCTTTAATTGGCCTCACTTTGAAGAGTTTGGGCTTATTGCAGAAAGGATTTCTCAATGAAAATACATTGCATGAAAGGAAATACATCAATGTATTTGTTGGCCGCTTTAGAGATCTTTTTTTTTTAACAATGCTAGGATAGGGAATACTTCATCCCTATCCGTTTTTCTTTGTCTCTGTCCAATTCATGTTAACACATAAAACGATAAAAACAATTTTGCTGTTTCTGACATACAAGTTAACTTTAGTTCTTTAGTTAATTCTTTTACAACTCTGCATGAATATGTACACATCAACTGGATCACCCTGGGCAAAAATAAAGCTAATAAATAAATAAATAAATAAATAAATAAAACACAACACTGGGTTCTGTTTTTCAACACAGCATGATGCCCCTCTGCTGACCAAGGCCATAAACAAAAAACACAACACACAAAAAAAAGCTACACAGATGGTATAAAAATTCAGTTTTGAAAATTTTCACTGTTAAAGTCTGATTTCTTCTGAGAACTTAACTCTTTAATTTAAAAAGTATTTTTTTTCTTTCTTAGGACAACAAAACAGAGAAAAGATTAGCTTAAGATATGGAGAGATTTCCATTTCACTGCAAATGATGCTGGTCTTAAACTGTGAAATTCCCTATTATTACAGCAAATGAAATATTTGTGTTTTTAAAATTTTTATTCATTCTCTTTGCAATCTGTTGTGACCAAAACAGGCAACAATGTGGTAACCTAATCCTTTAGATTTTTCATTTCTCTTCTATGTCCTTGCTATGGACTGTAGTGACAATTTTTTAACATGTGCATAAATCAATAGGGAGAATAACTAGATACAAAACAGCAAATTCATGTAAAAGTGCATTTAGGATGTATAATGCATTTATAACATCTCTATGAGCAAAGGATGTATTTTCATTGTTTATTTACAGTCATTCCAGAAATTAATTTCTAATATGAATCATGTTTCAGCTCCTAAAGATGTAGATTTGACTTGAATAGTTTACACATGTTGCCTAAAAATGCACTTAAGAGCAGAAGGTAAATAAATAAAATATTGGCTTTGGTTTAAATTCCCATTTAAAGAGCAAGTCATAGGATTTCAATGTATTAGGCAGAAAACAGCATTAAAAATAAGCGTCTCAAATGGGTCATCATAAAAATATATACTATGCATGAAGCTCAGAAATTTGCTCATGACTTAATTTTCTATAGAAAAATACATAGCAGGAAAAATGTATCTAAATCAATTTAATGAGAAAGAGCTGGACTAAACAAATAGTAGCCCTGCCTTTAGGTACAGTTTCAAAACAACAGCAGACAGGGCATGATGGTGAGAGACCATCAGATACCCAGCTGAGAATCTAGATGTGACTGACTGTTAGGGAAAAAAAAAAAAAAAAGGAAAAGAACGTATTCCACTGTGGGGCATCTAGAACTTTTAAGAGTATATTTTTCTCAGTGAAAACAGTTCTTAAAAGTAATCTACAGCATTTGACTTCCAGCACTACCAAATTGGAGACTGCAGTGCCACCACCAGGAAAGTGCTTTTAATACCTGTACTTGTCTAATGGCATTAAACATTACTGAAAATATTGCTCTTCCATGAAAAGCTGTAACCATGGACCACAAAGAAACGAGATGACGTCTGATGTCTAATGATGACTGATGTCTGATTTATAATGGTATACATGAACCTACAAGTCATCCAGGAAGGAAGAGGATGCAGAAGAAACAAACAATCTTGCCGTACCAAGTAGTTATCCCCATGTTTGGATTTGAGCATTCGGGTTACATCTTGCAGGTTGTGCAGGTACGTTTCTTCAGAACAGCTAGCAGGGAAGGATACAGCAATGATCCGCTCTGTGATGTATGTGAGGTCAAGTTCATAGCCTTCCTCCATAATGTGATCAAAGTCCATGCTTCTGTGAAGAAATTAGACATGGCTGTTCAGAGCAGAGCAGCAGAGAATAAAACATAGCATCTTAGTGGTAAGTAATTGTAGTTTGGACTCAAACACCGCAATCAGTCAGCATTGCAGCTCGCCTATTTTCTTTAAAATTGAAATTTATGAAATGCCTATAAAGCTTGAATTACTCAGTGTGGTAAGCAAAGGAAGTTAGGCAAGGATTGGAGTTCTTCAAAACCACAGCAGTAATGTAGAAAAACATAAAATGAATATAAGCAATTTTGACAAAACCGGGGCAAAAAATAGATACACATGGTGGCATGAACTGATTCTTTTGTAGAGCTTCCAAATGCTTTATAATCTGGTAGAGTCACCAGTAACTTCTAAAACATTGCAGATATACACCATGCTGAAATCTGTCATGAGCAGGATTGAGGCAAATCCAAACCTCCTCCTCAAATAGCAACAAACACCTATGAACAGAATCATAAAGTTAAGTGCAAGCTCTGCAAATACGCCTGCTTGTTTTCTCAGACAGGTATTGTAAAAGGATCTTTGCAAAACATGACATGTCTTGCACAAGACTGATCTTGGAAAAAAAAAAAAAACTTAAAAGCACCATAGCATTATGTTATGTGATGCTACTAAACAAAATATTTAGCAAGTACTTACTGTGCTACTTTATCACACCCGAAAGTTGAGCTTTTTGAAAAAATGCTGGAATTCTGAAAGAAACAACAGCAGATTGATCAATCCAATAGTTTCCTTTCTGCCTTTCCCCATTCCTCCTTTTTATTAAAATATCATCAAAGTTTAAAATATCATAATCTAGAAAAGTGTAATGACTGGGGCTGGAATTCTAACTATGTAATACTCTTCAGAAATGTTATTTTCAACTATTTCTCCATGTCTGTACTCACTAGAGAGCTTCCAACTTTTAATTCACCTTGGAAGTAAAATTAAATGTATTTTAATAATTTTGTTCTCCTAACTGTTCTTCGTATTTAAGATGGTCAATCACCAAAGTTTGCATTATACAGCTTTGTGTTCCATAGCATACTATATTCCATAATATACCATATTCCATAATATACCAATGGGATAAGATAGTATAATGTCCAGGTCTTCCAGGCTATGCTTAATTCTTGATAGAGAACACCAATGGATTCACTATCACCAAAGAAAGACCAGATGAGAGAAGACATCCAATGGATGCAACGGAGAGAAAGAGAGACATCAGCGGAGTACAGCACTCAGAGGAACACTTTAATATCATGCATCAGCAACTCCATTATAGAAAGGTTTTCTGTTCACGGTCCTGTCCTGTACAGAAAAACACATGGGAAAGTTAACAGAAAGAAAGGATAATGGCTAGAACTCTGACAAACCCTATCTATTTAAGATTTGCCCATGACAAATATTCCCAAACTGAGTAACTCATGATAGAATGGAATCGGTCTTAGGCTGTTGCACACAAGGACACTATATGAAAAGCTGGGAAAAGCTAAGGCGCACACATGTCTCTTCCCAAAATTTCTGGTGAGAAACTGTTGTGACAAATTTTAAGCCATCACACCTGATGCCATAAGATGTACCTCTTCTATGCATTTGGCCCTAGATTATCCAGATTATCTCTACCATATTTTCAACATTTTACTATTAATTCTCCATTTATGCTGCATCTGCAGTCACTTCGGACTTCCTCTGCTAAGAAAGAAAAAAAGTGATCAAATGATAATTTATTGAATGTACTCATAGCATATAAAATGAACAGTGCAAACCACTAGCATAAATCTCTATCTTCATACAATATCTCTATATGGAAGTTCCTGCCAACTTCAACAATTCAATAGCTGGTAGAATATGATCTCTCTGAATACAATGTAGTTTAAACCTTATGTTTCTTTAAAATATATATTTTATGCACAAATATATGTATAGAATTTAAAAGGACCCTTGTACTTCTAAAGTCTGGCGTGGATATAAATTTTATTGCATGATCTCAATAGCTGCAACACTCTTTAGTCTGTCATTGTGGGTACATTTTTTGACAAACTAGAAATTTCTGGAGAGATCCCAAAATCAGCAGACCAACAAAACACTTTTAAAACAAATACTTTGATTCAGCAGGTGAAACTTTCCATTGTCTTCATATGGCACACTGTACAGACAAACTTAACCTTATTCATAAGGTCAAGATCACCTTGTACATTGTACA
>NW_028289965.1:0-30609 GCF_059628265.1 Tinamus guttatus
CAACATCTCAGAAAGAGAGGACTTAAACCTCTACCTCCAGCTCCCAAAGCTGGTATTCTCCACTAAACTACCTTCTGACTCCCCCACACCTAAACTGCCCGAACTGCCCCACATGACAGACCCCGCACCAACTCCAACACCACAAACAGTGTCAAAAACAAACCTCACCCCGCCACTACAAACATCCCCGCTCCCAAGAATAAAACATAGCTACTCCACTAAAATCCACTCGGACCACAGCACTCCCCCCACAATCCACCGTTCCTACCCATCACTCCTCTAACCCCACAAAATCTCACACCACCCCCACCCATTAGAATTACCACTACAAACCCCACCCCATACCCTAAAACTCGTCAATCTCCCCAAGCCTCAACATAAGGATCCGCAGCAAAGACACACAGTACACAAACACCACCAGCATGCCCCCCAAATATACCAAAAATAAGGCCAATGAGATAAAAGATACCCCCAAACTCAGCAACCACCCACACCCTACCACAGATGCCACCACCAGACCCATCGCCCCATACTGCGGCGATGGGTTTGATGCCACTGCCAAAGCACCTAAAATAAAGCAAACCCCTAAGAAAGATACAAAGTACATCATAATTCTTGCTTGGCTACAATCCAAGGGCTGCAGTCTGAAAAACTGCCGTTGTACTCAACTACAAGAACACCTATAGATCTACCCCCCCTACCCCCCCCATAGAGGTACTACTTAGTATTTCTATGTATTATCGTGCATACATTTATATAGGACATTAATCACTTCCTCATACTATGTTTTATAGGGCATTAATTTATCTAACCCATATATGATGATTAATCCAATATAGCCTTAAATCCCTTATTCAGTTCATGATCTTCCACCAATCACTAAATTTCTATATATGCTCATAACAGTCAAGCAGTCAAACGTCCAGTATCAGATGGATTTCTAGTCTCCTCCCCTCACGAGAAATCAGCAACCGCTTGCATGGTTAGATCCCGTATGCTCTAGTTTCAGGAACCTACATTTAATATACAATGGTTCACGCACCTCTGGTTCCTACTTCAGGGTCCCTAATGGCTTAATCCCCACAGAATGCTTTTTAAAAGGCTTCTGGTATGTGAGATGCACCATATTCTCCCATAATCTCGACATTTTTAACTCTTCCGTCCATCTAGCTCTCTTTTTTTTTCTCTGCTACTTCAACGTGCCCCCATACTATGCATAGTCAGAAAGCCAACAATTTAGGTCTGGACATCAATGGTCTTCGTAATGCGTCTCTGTTCCGGGACCGATTAATGAGACGGTCGGCGTATATGTGGAATCATTCGGACACTGATGCACTTGCCATCCGCATTTGGTTGATCTTGATCCACCCCCAACTAATTGGGGTATAATAGTGAATGCTTGTCGGACATATAAAACCCAATTTCCAATGCTCTATTTTTCTCTAATTTTTTTCAAAATTAGAGAAAAACTATAGCTTCAATTTACAACATTTTTTTGATTTTTTTACAATTTTTTTCATTTTTTTATATTTTTGTCACTCCTAAGTTACTACTAAAAAAAAATTTTTTTTTCAAAAAATTTTAAAAAAATTTTTTTTTTCAAAAATTTTTTCAACCCATTTTCACCAACCCTCTCCAGCCAACTTCCCCCTATTTTCTCCACCACAATTCACCAACCTCAACATCTCAGAAAGAGAGGACTTAAACCTCTACCTCCAGCTCCCAAAGCTGGTATTCTCCACTAAACTACCTTCTGACTCCCCCACACCTAAACTGCCCGAACTGCCCCACATGACAGACCCCGCACCAACTCCAACACCACAAACAGTGTCAAAAACAAACCTCACCCCGCCACTACAAACATCCCCGCTCCCCAAGAATAAAACATAGCTACTCCACTAAAATCCACTCGGACCACAGCACTCCCCCCACAATCCACCGTTCCTACCCATCACTCCTCTAACCCCACAAAATCTCACACCACCCCCACCCATTAGAATTACCACTACAAACCCCACCCCATACCCTAAAACTCGTCAATCTCCCCAAGCCTCAACATAAGGATCCGCAGCCAAAGACACACAGTACACAAACACCACCAGCATGCCCCCCAAATATACCAAAAATAAGGCCAATGAGATAAAAGATACCCCCAAACTCAGCAACCACCCACACCCTACCACAGATGCCACCACCAGACCCATCGCCCCATACTGCGGCGATGGGTTTGATGCCACTGCCAAAGCACCTAAAATAAAGCAAACCCCTAAGAAAGATACAAAGTACATCATAATTCTTGCTTGGCTACAATCCAAGGGCTGCAGTCTGAAAAACTGCCGTTGTACTCAACTACAAGAACACCTATAGATCTACCCCCCCTACCCCCCCATAGAGGTACTACTTAGTATTTCTATGTATTATCGTGCATACATTTATATAGGACATTAATCATCCCCTCATACTATGTTTTATAGGACATTAATTTACTTAACCCATTTATAGTGATTAATCCAATATAGCCTTAAATCCCTTATTCAGTTCATGATCTTCCACCAATCACTAAATTTCTATATATGCTCATAACAGTCAAGCAGTCAAACGTCCAGTATCAGATGGATTTCTAGTCTCCTCCCCTCACGAGAAATCAGCAACCGCTTGCATGGTTAGATCCCGTATGCTCTAGTTTCAGGAACCTACATTTAATATACAATGGTTCACGCACCTCTGGTTCCTACTTCAGGGTCCCTAATGGCTTAATCCCCACAGAATGCTTTTTAAAAGGCTTCTGGTATGTGAGATGCACCATATTCTCCCATAATCTCGACATTTTTAACTCTTCCGTCATCTAGCTCCCTTTTTTTTCTCTGCTACTTCAACGTGCCCCCATACTATGCATAGTCAGAAAGCCAACAATTTAGGTCTGGACAATCAATGGTCTTCGTAATGCGTCTCTGTTCCGGACCGATTAATGAGACGGTCGGCGTATATGTGGAATCATTCGGACACTGATGCACTTGCCATCCGCATTTGGTTGATCTTGATCACCCCCAACTAATTGGGGTATAATAGTGAATGCTTGTCGGACATATAAAACCCAATTTCCAATGCTCTATTTTTCTCTAATTTTTTTTCAAATTAGAGAAAAACTATAGCTTCAATTTACAACATTTTTTTTGATTTTTTTACAATTTTTTTCATTTTTTTATATTTTTGTCACTCCTAAAGTTACTACTAAAAAAAATTTTTTTTTCAAAAAATTTTAAAAAAATTTTTTTTTTCAAAAAATTTTTCAACCCATTTTCACCAACCCTCTCCAGCCAACTTCCCCCTATTTTCACACCATAACCATGACAACCACTATTCTCCTCCCCATCCCAAAACTCCCTGCACAATTTAAACCAAAAAACATAAACGAATCAGCCTGCCCAAATAAAAACATAGGCAGCGAAACCAATACGTCCTTGTAGCTTAACGCAAAGCATGACACTGAAGATGCCAAGATGGTTTACCCAACCCAAGGACAAAAGACTTAGTCCTAACCTTACCATTAATTATCATTAGACATATACATGCAAGTATCCGCACTCCAGTGTAAATGCCCTCATAAACTTCTACTCTACTAGAAGTAAGAGGAGCAGGTATCAGGCACACCATATTCTCCTCGTAGTAGCCCAAGACACCTTGCTCAGCCACACCCCCACGGGCTTCCAGCAGTAATTGACATTAAGCCATAAGTGAAAACTTGACTTAGTTATAATGACTTAGGGCCGGTAAATCTTGTGCCAGCCACCGCGGTCATACAAGAGGCCCAAATTAATGGTACACGGCGTAAAGCGTGGAAACATGTTATCTAATCAGCTCGGACCAAAGTACACCTAAGCTGTCACAAGCCTAAGAGGTACCAAAACCCTACGTAAAAATGGTCCCAGTACTTATAGGGCCAATTATACTCCACGAAAGCTAAGAAACAAACTGGGATTAGATACCCCACTATGCTTAGCCCTAAATCTAGATGTTTACCCCTACCAAAACATCCGCCCGAGAACTACGAGCACAAACGCTTAAAACTCTAAGGACTTGGCGGTGCCCTAAACCCACCTAGAGGAGCCTGTTCTATAATCGATACTCCACGATACACCCGACCATCCCTTGCCCAAACAGCCTACATACCGCCGTCACCAGCCCGCCTAAATGAGAGTTCAATAGCGAGCACAACAGCCCTCCGCTAACAAGACAGGTCAAGGTATAGCGAATGAGATGGAAGAAATGGGCTACATTTTCTAATATAGAATAATTCTTCAACGAACAAGGTAATGAAAACCCCTTAGAAGGCGGATTTAGCAGTAAGATGAAACCAGAAAGTTCACCTTAAACTGGCTCTAGGGCACGTACATACCGCCCGTCACCCTCCTCACAAGCAATTATCCACATAAATAATGATCTAAACCAAAGCTGAAGATGAGGTAAGTCGTAACAAGGTAAGTGTACCGGAAGGTGTACTTAGCATATCAGGACGTAGCTATAATTGCAAAGCATTCAGCTTACACCTGAAAGATGTCTTCTAACTAGGACCGACCTGATGCCAACTCTAGCTCAAACCAATTAATCACAACACTAAATTTCTCTACAAAACAATTAAAACATTTTTCTACACACTAGTATAGGCGATAGAAAAGTTACTTGACGCAATAGAAAATTTGTACCGTGAGGGAAAGTTGAAATAGCAGTGAAAAACCAAGCATAAAACAGCAAAGACCAACTCTTGTACCTTTTGCATCATGATTTAGCAAGAATAATCAAGCATAATGAACTTTAGCTTGCCATCCGAAACCTATGCGAGCTACCTACAAGCAGCTATCATGAGCAAACCCGTCTCTGTGGCAAAAGAGTGGGATGACTTGTTAGTAGAGGTGAAAAGCCAATCGAGCTAGGTGATAGCTGGTTGCCTGCGAAACGAATGTAAGTTCCTCCTAAATTTTCCCCTCCAGATATACTAAATTACTACAATGAGATATTTAGGAGTAATTTAAAGGAGGTACAGCTCCTTTAAATCAGGACACAACCTAAACCAGAGGATAATACAAACTACTCCTTTTACATGTAGGCCTTCAAGCAGCCATCAATCAAGAGTGCGTTAAAGCTCATATCTCCAAAAATACCAAAAACACCGTGAATCCCTCACCACTAGCAGACCAACCTATGACCATAGGAGAATTCATGCTAAAATGAGTAATTTGAAGGGGACCCCCCTCTCTAGGCGCAAGCTTACATACTAAACTATTATTAACAGTACGACTTATACCACAACTCCACAAGACCGAATATTTAACTAACCTGTTACACCTACCCTGGAGCGCCCCCAGAAAGATTTAAATCTGCAAAAGGAACTCGGCAAGCCCAAGGCCCGACTGTTTACCAAAAACATAGCCTTCAGCTTACACAAGTATTGAAGGTGATGCCTGCCCAGTGACTAAGGTTTAACGGCCGCGGTATCCTAACCGTGCGAAGGTAGCGCAATCAATTGTCTCATAAATCGAGACCTGTATGAATGGCTAAACGAGGTCTTAACTGTCTCTTGCAGATAATCAATGAAATTGATCTCCCTGTGCAAAAGCAGGAATATCATCATAAGACGAGAAGACCCTGTGGAACTTAAAAATTCTAGACCAATGCCACCACTCTCTAAACCTTCAAGGCCCACCCTCTTGCACTCAATGGTCCTAATTTTTTGGTTGGGGCGACCTTGGAGTATAGACTAGCCTCCAAAAATAAGATCACATAATCTTAACCTAGATTATACCCCTCAAAGTACTAATAGTAATCAGACCCAATATAATTGACCAATGAACCAAGCTACCCCAGGGATAACAGCGCAATCTCCTTCAAGAGCCCCTATCGACAAGGAGGTTTACGACCTCGATGTTGGATCAGGACAACCTAATGGTGCAGCCGCTATTAAGGGTTCGTTTGTTCAACGATTAACAGTCCTACGTGATCTGAGTTCAGACCGGAGCAATCCAGGTCGGTTTCTATCTATGCTTTTACTTCCCCTAGTACGAAAGGACCGGGGGCAGTGGGGCCTATGTTCACTGACATGCCCCCCTTCTAATTAGTGAACACAACTGAACTAATAAGAATGAATCAAACCACCGAACATCCTAGATAAAGGATAGCTAGCGTGGCAGAGCTTGGCAAATGCAAAAGGCTTAAGCCCTTTATCCAGAGGTTCAAATCCTCTCTCTAGCTGCACACACCATGTACACTGTAAATTATTTGCTCATATCCCTATCATATGTTATTCCTATTCTCATTGCAGTGGCATTTCTTACATTACTTGAACGAAAAATCTTAAGCTACATACAAGCCCGAAAGGGGCCTAATATTGTTGGCCCATTTGGATTACTTCAACCCATCGCAGATGGAGTTAAACTCTTCATCAAAGAACCCGTTCGTCCTTCAACATCTTCCCCTCTTTTATTCACAATAACCCCAATTCTAGCTCTGCTCCTAGCTCTCACCATCTGAATTCCCTACCCATTCCATTCCCACTCTCAGACATAAACCTTGGACTATTATTTCTACTCTCTATATCAAGTTTAGCCGTATACTCTATTCTATGATCAGGCTGAGCTTCTAACTCAAAATACGCTCTAATTGGTGCCCTACGAGCTGTAGCACAAACAATCTCTTATGAAGTAACCCTAGCAATTATCTTATTATCAATGCGGAAACTATACCCTCAACACCCTAGCAACAACTCAAGAACCCCTATACCTTATCTTTGCTACCTGACCCTTAACAATAATATGGTATATCTCTACACTTGCAGAAACCAATCGAGCCCCTTTCGACCTGACAGAAGGAGAATCAGAACTAGTCTCAGGGTTTAACGTTGAATACTCTTGCTGGCCCATTTGCCCTATTCTTCCTAGCAGAATATGCTAACATTATATTAATAAATGCCATAACCACAATCCTATTCATCAATCCTAGTTCACTAAGCCTACCCTACCAGCTTTTCCCCATAATCCTAGCCGTAAAAACTCTACTTTTAACCTCAGGATTCTTATGAGTACGAGCTTCTTACCCACGATTCCGCTATGATCAATTAATACATCTACTATGAAAAAATTTCCTACCCCTTACCCTAGCCTTTTGCCTCTGACATACAAGTATACCAATTTCATTCGCAGGCCTACCCCCATGCCTAAGATGCAATACCTACCCATGGAAATGTGCCTGAACCTAAGGGTCACTATGATAAAGTGAACATAGAGGTCTACCAATCCTCTCATTTCCTTAGCTAATTAGAAAAGCAGGAATCGAACCTACACAAAGGAGATCAAAACTCCCCATACTTCCTCTATATTATTTCCTAGTAAAGTCAGCTAACTAAGCTATCGGGCCATACCCCGAAAACGATGGTTTAACTCCCTCCTTTACTAATGTACCCTCACACCAAGCTAATTTCACTGGCCAGCATTACCCTGGGATCCACTATTACTATGTCCAGCAGCCACTGAATCCTAGCTTGAACTGGACTAGAAATCAACACTCTCGCTACCATTCCCCTAATCTCCAAATCCCACCACCCACGAGCTGTAGAAGCCTCCATCAAATACTTTTTGGTCCAAGCCTCAGCTTCTGCCCTAATACTATTCTCCAGTATAATTAATGCCTGAGACACTGGTCAATGAGACATTACCCAATTAACCAATCCCACATCCTCCTTATTACTGACAGCCTCTATCGCCATAAAACTGGGTCTAGTACCCTTCCACTTTTGGTTCCCAGAAGTACTACAAGGAACCTCACTAATCACTGCTCTTCTACTATCGACAATAATCAAACTCCCACCACTAACAATCCTAATCCTTATCGCACCCTCACTAAACCCTACCATCATCATAACTATAGCTATTGCCTCCACAATGATCGGCGGATGAATGGGATTAAATCAAACCCAAACCCGAAAAATCCTAGCCTTCTCCTCTATCTCCCACCTTGGCTGAACTACTACAATCATCATCTATAACCCCAACCTTGCCATCTTAACCTTCTACTTATATATAATCATAACAACGCCTGTATTCCTCTCATTAAATATAACCAAAGCTACAAATCTCTCCATACTAATAACCTCATGGACCAAAGCTCCAGCACTGAATACCAGCCTAATACTAACTCTCCTATCCCTAGCGGGACTCCCCCCACTATTGGGCTTCTTACCCAAATGAATAATCCTCCAAGAATTAACTATTCAAGAAATGACACCCACAGCCATTGTCATCTCCATACTCTCGCTCCTGGGATTATTCTTCTACTTACGCCTAACATATCATTCCACAATTACTCTGGCCCCGAACTCCTCTAATTACATAAAATTATGATATATTAATAAAGCCTCCCATACCCCCACCGCAATTCTTACTTCTCTCTGCATCATCACCCTCATCCCCCTATCCCCCATAATCTTCTCCTTGTTCTAGAAACTTAGGATAATAGATAAACCAAAGGCCTTCAAAGCTTTAAATAAGAGTTAAATCCTCTTAGTTTCTGCTAAAGCCAACAGGACATTAACCTGTATCTCCCGAATGCAAATCGGACGCTTTTATTAAGCTAAAGCCTCACTAGACAGGTGGGCTTTGATCCCACAACCCCTTAGTTAACAGCTAAGTGCCCCATCCAACAGGCTTCTGCCTACCAGGCTTCGGTGCACTTCTATTGCACATCGATGGGTTTGCAACCCAACATGAACTTCACTACAAAGCCGATAAGAAGAGGACTTGAACCTCTGTAAAAAGGACTACAGCCTAACGCCTAATCTCTCAGCCATCTTACCTGTGACCTTTATCAATCGATGATTATTCTCAACAAACCATAAAGATATCGGTACATTGTACCTTATTTTTGGTGCATGAGCAGGTATAGTAGGCACAGCCCTAAGCCTACTAATCCGCGCTGAACTTGGCCAACCAGGCACTTTACTAGGTGATGACCAAATTTACAACGTCATCGTAACAGCCCATGCCTTCGTTATAATTTTCTTCATAGTTATACCAGTAATAATTGGCGGCTTTGGGAACTGATTAGTTCCACTTATAATTGGAGCCCCTGATATGGCCTTCCCCCGAATGAACAACATAAGCTTCTGACTCCTACCACCATCATTTCTACTCCTACTAGCCTCATCCACTATTGAAGCTGGAGCGGGTACTGGATGAACCGTCTACCCCCCACTAGCCGGGAATATAGCCCACGCAGGTCCCTCTGTAGACCTAGCTATCTTCTCCTTACATCTCGCTGGAGTATCTTCTATCCTCGGAGCAATTAACTTTATTACTACCGCTATCAATATAAAACCCCCAGCCTTATCACAATACCAAACCCCACTATTTGTGTAGATCCGTCCTAATTACTGCTATCCTCCTACTATTATCCCTCCCAGTACTAGCTGCTGGCATTACTATGCTCCTTACTGACCGAAATCTCAATACCTCATTCTTCGACCCTGCAGGAGGAGGAGACCCTATTCTATACCAACATCTATTCTGATTTTTTGGCCACCCAGAAGTTTATATCCTCATTCTCCCAGGATTCGGAATTATCTCCCATGTAGTTGCCTATTACGCTGGAAAAAAAGAACCCTTCGGATATATAGGAATAGTCTGAGCCATACTATCCATTGGATTCCTAGGCTTCATCGTATGAGCTCACCATATATTTACCGTCGGAATAGACGTTGATACACGAGCCTACTTTACATCCGCCACTATAATTATTGCCATCCCCACTGGTATCAAAGTCTTTAGCTGACTAGCTACCCTTCATGGAGGTACAATCAAATGAGACCCTCCAATCCTCTGAGCCCTAGGCTTTATTTTCCTCTTTACCATTGGAGGACTTACTGGCATCGTACTAGCCAACTCCTCACTTGACATTGCTCTACACGACACATACTACGTAGTTGCACACTTCCACTATGTCCTATCCATAGGAGCCGTATTCGCTATCTTAGCCGGATTCACACACTGATTCCCCCTATTCACAGGATTCACCCTACACCCAACCTGAACAAAAGCCCACTTTGGAGTCATATTCACAGGAGTTAACCTAACCTTTTTCCCACAGCACTTTCTAGGACTAGCCGGAATACCACGACGATACTCTGACTACCCAGATGCCTACACCATTTGAAACACCATATCCTCCATTGGCTCCCTAATCTCCATAACGGCTGTCATTATACTCATGTTCATTATCTGAGAGGCATTTTCTTCTAAGCGTAAAATCCAACAACCTGAACTGACCCCTACAAACATCGAATGAATCCACGGCTGCCCACCCCCTCACCACACCTTTGAAGAACCAGCATATGTTCAAGTCCAAGAAAGGAAGGAATCGAACCTCCTCATGTTGGTTTCAAGCCAACCGCACTAACCACTTATGCTTCTTTCTTATGAGAAGTTAGTAAATCTATTACATGGCCTTGTCAAGACCAAATCACAGGTTAAACCCCTGTACATCTCACGTGGCCAACCCATCCCAACTTGGATTCCAAGACGCATCATCCCCAATCATAGAAGAACTAGTCGAATTCCATGACCACGCTCTAATAGTAGCACTGGCCATCTGCAGCCTAGTCCTATACATTCTAACCCTCATACTCACAGAAAAATTATCCTCCAATACTGTAGATGCCCAAGAAATTGAACTTATCTGGACTATCCTACCCGCCATTGTACTAATCTTACTAGCCCTTCCATCCCTCCAAATCCTATACATAATAGACGAAATTGATGAACCAGATCTAACCCTAAAGGCAATTGGCCATCAATGATACTGATCATATGAATATACAGACTTTAAAGACCTCTCATTTGACTCTTACATAATTCCAACTTCAGAACTACCCACAGGCCATTTCCGACTCCTAGAAGTAGACAACCGAGTTGTAATTCCCATAGAATCCCCTATCCGAGTAATTGTTACCGCTGGAGATGTCCTACACTCTTGAGCAGTCCCCACTCTCGGAGTAAAAACCGACGCTATCCCTGGACGACTCAATCAAACTTCATTCACAGCAACCCGGCCTGGAATTTTTTATGGTCAATGCTCAGAAATCTGTGGAGCTAACCACAGCTACATACCAATCGTAATTGAATCAGCCCCACTCCCATACTTCGAGAATTGATCATCACACCTCTCAAACTAATCATTAAGAAGCTATGCCACAGCACTAGCCTTTTAAGCTAGAAGATAGAGGTTTTACTCCTCCTTAATGATATGCCTCAATTAAATCCTAACCCCTGATTCTTCATCATGACCTCCCTATGAATCATCTTTCTGCTAATCATACAACCTAAATCCTCAACCATGTACTTCCCCAATCCACCATCTCACAAAATTAAATCCACCCTTAAACCCCTACCCTGATACTGACCATGAACTTAACATTCTTTGACCAATTCGCTAGTCCCCAACTCATGGGATTCCCATTAATCATAATCTCCATAATCTTTCCTACTATTCTCTTACCATCCCCCAATAGCCGTTGACTCTCCAACCGCCTGACAACTGTACAACTCTGACTGACTAAATTAATAACCAAACAACTAATAAACCCCCTAAACAAGCCTGGTCATAAATGAGCCCTCATCCTATCTTCACTGATAATCCTCCTTCTCCTAACTAACCTACTTGGGCTACTACCATATACCTTTACTCCCACAACCCAACTATCTATAAATATAGCACTAGCTTTTCCTCTTTGACTCGCTACTATCCTCACCGGACTTCGAAACCAACCCTCCACATCATTAGGCCATATTCTGCCGGAAGGTACCCCAACCCCACTCATTCCTGCCCTAATCCTAATCGAAACTATCAGCCAAATCATTCGTCCCATTGCCCTAGGGGTCCGACTCACCGCAAACTTAACTGCAGGACACTTACTAATCCAACTCACCTCCACCGCTACAATTGCCCTACTACAAATCTTCCCAGCTATATCCATCGTAACCTTCACCATCCTACTCTTACTTACCATTCTAGAATTAGCAGTGGCAATAATCCAAGCCTACGTATTCGTTCTACTTATTAGCTTATACTTACAAGAAAACATCTAATGGCACACCAAGCACACTCATACCACATAGTAGATCCAAGCCCATGACCCATCTTTGGAGCTATTGCAGCCCTCCTTACGACCTCTGGCCTAATCATATGATTTCATTTTAACTCCACCCACTTTTCAGTAGGCCTAGTATCCTAATCCTCATTATAATCCAATGATGACGAGACATTGTCCGAGAAGGAACATTCCAAGGCCATCACACCCGACCGTCCAAAAGGGCTTACGATACGGAATAGTCCTATTCATTACATCAGAAGCTTTCTTCTTCCTAGGATTTTTCTGAGCATTCTTCCACTCAAGCCTAGCACCTACACCTGAGCTCGGAGCTTATGACCCCCTACTGGAATTACTCATTAAACCCTATAGAAGTTCCACTACTCAACACCGCCGTCCTCCTAGCATCCGGAGTCACCGTAACCTGAGCCCATCACAGCATTACCGAATGCAACCGAAAACAGGCTATTCAAGCTATACTATTAACCATCCTCCTTGGATTTTATTTTACCCTACTACAAACCATAGAGTACCACGAAGCTCCATTCTCTATTGCTGATGGAGTTTACGGCTCCACATTTTTTTTGTAGCAACTGGATTCCACGGATTACACGTATTATTGGATCCACCTTCCTAACCGTATGTCTTCTCCGCTTGTCAAATTTCATTTTACATCTAATCATCATTTCGGCTTTGAAGCAGCTGCTTGATACTGACACTTCGTTGATGTAATCTGATTATTCCTCTACATCACCATCTACTGATGAGGATCTTACTCTTCTAGTATAATTATTACAATTGACTTCAATCTTTAAAATCTGGTTACATCCCAGAGAAGAGTAATAAACATAATTACATTTATACTCCTAGTAACCCTAATCCTCAGCACTCTCCTAACTACTATCAACTTATGACTAGCCCAAATAAGCCCAGACACCGAAAAACTCTCTCCATACGAATGTGGCTTTGATCCCCTAGGATCAGCTCGACTGCCATTCTCGATCCGATTCTTCCTCAGTAGCATCTTATTCTTACTATTTGACCTAGAAATCGCCCTACTACTCCCTCTCCCATGAGCAATCCAACTCCCCAATCCACTACTCACAATACTATGAACCTCCCTAATTCTACTTCTACTGACCCTCGGATTAGTCTACGAGTGGGTCCAAGGAGGACTTGAATGAGCTGAATAATAGAAAGTTAGTCTAATACAAGACAGCCGACTTCGACTCGGCAAATTACAGCAACTACTGTAACTTTCTCATGTTAGTACACCCCAGCTTCTATTCTGCCTTCATCCTCAGCTGTCTAGGACTAGCCTTTCATCGAACCCACTTCATCTCAGCCCTACTATGCCTAGAAAGCATGATACTCTCACTATACATCGCCCTCTCAATCTGACCAATCCATACCCAAACTCCATCATTCACACTCATCCCCGTACTAATACTAACCTTCTCTGCCTGTGAAGCTGGTACAGGACTCGCCATACTAGTAGCATCAACCCGAACCCACGGCTCAGACCATCTCCACAACCTAAATCTACTACAATGCTAAAAATTATAATCCCTACGATAATACTCATCCCAACAGCCCTACTATCCCCCAAAAACCTCACCTGAACTATTACCACAACCTACAGCTTACTAATCGCTTCCCTTAGCCTACAATGATTGCACCAACATACTTCCCCTACAAATTTTTAAACCAATGATCAGGTATTGATCAAATCTCAGCCCCACTCCTAGTACTTTCCTGCTGACTTCTTCCACTCATACTTATTGCCAGCCAAAACCACCTTCACCCCGAACCAATGACACGAAAATATATCTTCATCACCACTCTTATTACTATCCAACCCTTTATTCTCCTAGCCTTTTCATCCACAGAACTATCCTTATTTTACATCTCTTTCGAAGCTACCCTAATTCCAACACTAATTTTAATCACACGATGAGGCAACCAACCAGAACGTCTTAGCGCTGGCATTTATCTTTTATTTTATACCCTAATCAGCTCCCTCCCCCTGCTAATCGCTCTTCTACACCTCCACATACAAACAGGCACACTTCACATACCTACCATAAACTTCTACATCCCCTATCATCATCGTCATGGACTAACATTCTATCAAGCATAGCACTCTTAACAGCATTTATAGTTAAAGCCCCACTATATGGACTTCACCTATGACTGCCAAAAGCTCATGTAGAAGCTCCCATTGCAGGATCCATACTCCTCGCTGCCCTCCTCCTAAAATTAGGTGGTTATGGTATCATACGAATTACTGCAATTACAGGCCCACTAACTACCTACCTCTCCTACCCGTTCCTTACCCTCGCCCTATGAGGCGCACTAATAACCAGCTCCATCTGCCTACGCCAAACTGATCTAAAATCACTAATCGCATACTCATCTATTAGCCACATAGGCCTCACAATCGCTGCCTGCATAATCCAAACTGAATGATCCTTCTCAGGAGCCATAACCTTATAATCGCCCATGGCCTCACCTCCTCCATATTATTCTGCCTGGCAAACACAAACTACGAACGTACACACAGTCGTATCCTGATCCTAACCCGAGGCTTACAATCTCTACTCCCCCTCATATGCACATGATGACTTCTAGCCAACCTAACAAACATAGCCCTCCCCCCAACAATCAATCTCATAGCCGAACTTACCATTATAATCAGCCTATTCAAATGATCCCCTTTTACAATCATTCTAACTGGCCTTGCAACCCTACTCACCGCCTCCTACAGCCTGACCATATTCCTCGCTACTCAACGAGGAGCACCTCCCTCTCACATCACCTCAATTCACTGCACAACCACACGAGAACACCTACTAATAACCCTTCACACCTTACCCATACTTCTCTTAATCACTAAACCAGAACTCATTTCAAATTATATATAATGCGAATATAGTTTCAACCCAAACATTAGACTGTGATTCTAAAAATAGAAGTTCAAACCTCCTTATTCGCCAAGGGGCGGTTTAACCAGCAAGAACTGCTAACTCCTGCATCTGAGACTAAACTCTCAGCCCCCTTACTTTTAAAGGATAATAGTAATCCACTGGTCTTAGGAGCCACTAATCTTGGTGCAACTCCAAGTAAAAGTAATAAAAACCTTATTACTCCTTAATACCATAACCCTACTAACACTAACAATCCTCTCTATGCCAATCATTTCCACCCTCATCTTCTCCAATCACAAAATACCCCTTCAACTATTACTTCCTATGTAAAATCTGCTTTCCTCATCAGTCTCATTCCCATAATCACCTATATGCTCTCCGGAACCAATACAATTACCTCCTACTGACACTGAAATCTCACCACCAACTTCAAGATCCTCATAAGCTTAAACTCGACCAATATTCCACAGTATTTTTCCTATCGCCTTATTTGTAACCTGATCAATTATACAATTCGCAACCTGATACATAGCTTCAGACCCCTCTATCACTAAATTCTTCTTATACCTCCTCATATTCCTAATTGCTATACTCGTCCTAACAGTCGCCAACAACATATTCATACTTTTTATCGGCTGAGAAGGAGTAGGCATTATATCCTTTCTCCTAATTGTTGATGACACGGACGAACTGACGCTAATACTGCCGCCCTCCAAGCAATCATCTACAACCGAATTGGAGATATTGGACTTATTATATGCATAGCCTGACTAGCCTCCTCTATTAACTCATGAGACATCCAACCCCAACACAACAATCAAATCCCCATCCTCCCACTCCTAGGATTAATTATTGCTGCTACCGGCAAATCCGCACAATTTGGTCTTCACCCATGACTCCCTGCTGCCATAGAAGGCCCCACACCAGTATCTGCCCTATTACACTCAAGCACTATAGTTGTAGCCGGCATCTTCCTACTTATTCGCACCCACCCATGTTCTCCAACTCCCTAACAGCCCTAACCCTGTGCTTATGTTTAGGTGCTATCTCCACTATATTTGCAGCTATCTGCGCATTAACACAAAATGATATTAAAAAAATCATTGCTTTCTCTACATCTAGCCAACTCGGACTAATAATAGTAACCATCGGTCTTAACCTCCTCACTAGCATTCCTACACATCTCCACTCACGCCTTCTTCAAAGCCATACTATTCCTATGCTCAGGCTCAATTATCCACAACCTTGCCGGAGAACAAGACATCCGAAAAATAGGTGGATTACAAAAACTTCTCCCCATAACCTCTTCCTGCCTCACCATCGGCAACCTTGCCCTGATCGGCACCCCCTTCTTAGCCGGGTTCTACTCCAAAGACCTTATCATCGAGAGCCTCAACAATTCCTACCTAAACTCTTGAGCCCTACTACTTACATTACTCGCTACATCATTTACAGCTACATACAGTCTACGAATAACTCTTATAGTTCAAACCGGATATTGTCGAATCACCCCTACAGCCCCCATTAACGAAAACATACCTAATATCCTAAACCCCATGACCCGCCTCGCTTTAGGAAGCATTACTGCAGGTATTCTAATCTCATCCAACATACTTCCCACAAAAACACTTCCAATAACAATACCCACCATCATCAAAATTGCCGCTCTCCTAGTCACAATCCTAGGTATCCTCTTAGCCCTAGAACTAACAAACCTAACCCACAACCTTACTCTCCCTAACCAAAATACCCTAATGAACTTCTCTCTAACATTAGGTTACTTCAACCCACTTAGCCACCGAACAACTCCACTAAACTCCTCAACTCTGGACAAAAAATTGCATCCCACCTAATTGACTTATCATGATGCAAAAAAATCGGACCAGAAGGACTTGCCGATATCCAACTCTTAGCCACAAAATCCTGCACCCCATTACACTCAGGATTATTAAAACCTACCTAAGCTCCTTTGCCTTGTCAATCTTTATCTTACTTCTACTTAACTAATGGCCCCAAACATCCGAAATCACACCCCCTACTTAAAATCATCAACAACTCCCTAATTGACCTACCATCCCCCTCAAACATTTCAACCTGATGGAACTTCGGATCCTTACTAGGAATCTGTCTCATTACACAAATCCTAACTGGATTACTACTAGCCACTCACTATACAGCCGACACCTCCCTAGCCTTTCACTCTGTAGCCCATATCTGCCGAGACATCCAATATGGCTGACTTATCCGTAATCTTCACGCAAACGGAGCTCCTTCTTCTTTATCTGCATCTACTTACATATTGGACGAGGACTATACTATGGCTCATACCTCTACAAAGAGACATGAAATACTGGAGTTATCCTACTCTTTACACTTATAGCCACAGCTTTTGTAGGCTATGTTCTGCCATGAGGACAAATATCCTTCTGAGGAGCTACCGTTATCACTAATCTTCTTTCAGCCATTCCTACATCGGCCAAACCCTTGTGAATGAGCTGAGGAGGATTTTCGTAGACAACCCCACCCTAACGCGATTCTTCGCCCTTCACTTCCTCTTACCTTCCTCATCGCAAGCCTCTCAATCATTCACCTAACTTTCCTCACGAATCCGGCTCTAATAATCCCCTAGGAATCATCTCCCATTGCGACAAAATTCCATTTCACCCCTATTTTACCACAAAAGACATTCTAGATTCATCTTACTATTTATCCCACTCTTAACCCTCACCTTCTTCTTCCCAAACCTTCTAGGAGACCCAGAAAACTTTACCCAGCCAATCCACTAACCACACCTCCACATATTAAACCAGAATGATACTTCCTATTTGCATACGCAATTTTACGATCAATCCCCAATAAACTAGGAGGTGTACTGGCCCTAACCGCCTCCATTTTAATCCTCCTCCTCATTCCACTCCTCCACAAATCCAAACTACGCTCCATAACTTTTCGGCCCCTATCTCAAACACTATTCTGACTTCTATTTACCAATCTACTCATCCTACATGAATCGGGAGCCAACCTGTAGAACATCCATTCATCATTATCGGACAAGTAGCTTCTTTCACCTACTTCCTCACACTACTCTTCCTATTCCCCACATTGCAACCCTAGAAAACAAAATCCTCTATTAATACTCTAATAGTTTATTAAAACATTGGTCTTGTAAACCAAAAATTGAAGAATTGTTCTTCTTAGAGTATCTTTCCCCCCGCCTAATTACAGAATGGGGGGGGGGGGGAAGGGGGGGGGGGAAAAATTTAAGGGAAAGGTAAGGAAAAAGTAAAGGAAGAAAACAGAGGGATAATAAACACTAGAAAACTCACCAACCTCAACATCTCAGAAAGAGAGGACTTAAACCTCTACCTCCAGCTCCCAAAGCTGGTATTCTCCACTAAACTACCTTCTGACTCCCCACACCTAAACTGCCCGAACTGCCCCACATGACAGACCCCGCACCAACTCCAACACCACAAACAGTGTCAAAAACAAACCTCACCCGCCACTACAAACATCCCCGCTCCCCAAGAATAAAACATAGCTACTCCACTAAAATCCACTCGGACCACAGCACTCCCCCCACAATCCACCGTTCCTACCCATCACTCCTCTAACCCACAAAATCTCACACCACCCCACCCATTAGAATTACCACTACAAACCCACCCCATACCCTAAAACTCGTCAATCTCCCCAAGCCTCACATAAGGATCCGCAGCCAAAGACACACAGTACACAAACACCACCAGCATGCCCCCCAAATATACCAAAAATAAGGCCAATGAGATAAAAGATACCCCAAACTCAGCAACCACCCACACCCTACCACAGATGCCACCACCAGACCCATCGCCCCATACTGCGGCGATGGTTTTGATGCCACTGCCAAAGCACCTAAAATAAAGCAAACCCCTAAGAAAGATACAAAGTACATCATAATTCTTGCTTGGCTACAATCCAGGGCTGCAGTCTGAAAAACTGCCGTTGTACTCAACTACAAGAACACCTATAGATCTACCCCCCCCTACCCCCCATAGAGGTACTACTTAGTATTTCTATGTATTATCGTGCATACATTTATATAGGACATTAATCACTTCCTCATACTATGTTTTATAGGGCATTAATTTATCTAACCCATATATGATGATTAATCCAATATAGCCTTAAATCCCTTATTCAGTTCATGATCTTCCACCAATCACTAAATTTCTATATATGCTCATAACAGTCAAGCAGTCAAACGTCCAGTATCAGATGGATTTCTAGTCTCCTCCCCTCACGAGAAATCAGCAACCGCTTGCATGGTTAGATCCCGTATGCTCTAGTTTCAGGAACCTACATTTAATATACAATGGTTCACGCACCTCTGGTTCCTACTTCAGGGTCCCTAATGGCTTAATCCCCACAGAATGCTTTTTAAAAGCTTCTGGTATGTGAGATGCACCATATTCTCCCATAATCTCGACATTTTTAACTCTTCCGTCCATCTAGCTCTCTTTTTTTTTTCTCTGCTACTTCAACGTGCCCCCATACTATGCATAGTCAGAAAGCCAACAATTTAGGTCTGGACATCAATGGTCTTCGTAATGCGTCTCTGTTCCGGACCGATTAATGAGACGGTCGGCGTATATGTGGAATCATTCGGACACTGATGCACTTGCCATCCGCATTTGGTTGATCTTGATCACCCCCAACTAATTGGGGTATAATAGTGAATGCTTGTCGGACATATAAAACCCAATTTCAATGCTCTATTTTTCTCTAATTTTTTTCAAAATTAGAGAAAAACTATAGCTTCAATTTACAACATTTTTTTTGATTTTTTTACAATTTTTTTCATTTTTTATATTTTTGTCACTCCTAAAGTTACTACTAAAAAAATTTTTTTTTCAAAAAATTTTAAAAAAATTTTTTTTTCAAAAAATTTTTTCAACCCATTTTCACCAACCCTCTCCAGCCAACTTCCCCCTATTTTCTCCACCACAATTCACCAACCTCAACATCTCAGAAAGAGAGGACTTAAACCTCTACCTCCAGCTCCCAAAGCTGGTATTCTCCACTAACTACCTTCTGACTCCCCCACACCTAAACTGCCCGAACTGCCCCACATGACAGACCCCGCACCAACTCCAACACCACAAACAGTGTCAAAAACAAACCTCACCCCGCCACTACAAACATCCCCGCTCCCCAAGAATAAAACATAGCTACTCCACTAAAATCCACTCGGACCACAGCACTCCCCCCCACAATCCACCGTTCCTACCCATCACTCCTCTAACCCCACAAAATCTCACACCACCCCACCCATTAGAATTACCACTACAAACCCCACCCCATACCCTAAACTCGTCAATCTCCCCAAGCCTCAACATAAGGATCCGCAGCCAAAGACACACAGTACACAAACACCACCAGCATGCCCCCAAATATACCAAAAATAAGGCCAATGAGATAAAAGATACCCCCAAACTCAGCAACCCACCCACACCCTACCACAGATGCCACCACCAGACCCATCGCCCCATACTGCGGCGATGGGTTTGATGCCACTGCCAAAGCACCTAAAATAAAGCAAACCCTAAGAAAGATACAAAGTACGTCATAATTCTTGCTTGGCTACAATCCAAGGGCTGCAGTCTGAAAAACTGCCGTTGTACTCAACTACAAGAACACCTATAGATCTACCCCCCCTACCCCCCCATAGAGGTACTACTTAGTATTTCTATGTATTATCGTGCATACATTTATATAGGACATTAATCATCCCCTCATACTATGTTTTATAGGACATTAATTTACTTAACCCATTTATAGTGATTAATCCAATATAGCCTTAAATCCCTTATTCAGTTCATGATCTTCCACCAATCACTAAATTTCTATATATGCTCATAACAGTCAAGCAGTCAAACGTCCAGTATCAGATGGATTTCTAGTCTCCTCCCCTCACGAGAAATCAGCAACCGCTTGCATGGTTAGATCCCGTATGCTCTAGTTTCAGGAACCTACATTTAATATACAATGGTTCACGCACCTCTGGTTCCTACTTCAGGGTCCCTAATGGCTTAATCCCCACAGAATGCTTTTTAAAAGGCTTCTGGTATGTGAGATGCACCATATTCTCCCATAATCTCGACATTTTTAACTCTTCCGTCCATCTAGCTCCCTTTTTTTTTTCTCTGCTACTTCAACGTGCCCCCATACTATGCATAGTCAGAAAGCCAACAATTTAGGTCTGGACATCAATGGTCTTCGTAATGCGTCTCTGTTCCGGACCGATTAATGAGACGGTCGGCGTATATGTGGAATCATTCGGACACTGATGCACTTGCCATCCGCATTTGGTTGATCTTGATCCACCCCCAACTAATTGGGGTATAATAGTGAATGCTTGTCGGACATATAAAACCCAATTTCCAATGCTCTATTTTTCTCTAATTTTTTTCAAAATTAGAGAAAAACTATAGCTTCAATTTACAACATTTTTTTTGATTTTTTTACAATTTTTTTCATTTTTTTATATTTTTGTCACTCCTAAAGTTACTACTAAAAAAAATTTTTTTTTCAAAAAATTTTAAAAAATTTTTTTTTCAAAAAATTTTTTCAACCCATTTTCACCAACCCTCTCCAGCCACTTCCCCTATTTTCACACCATAACCATGACAACCACTATTCTCCTCCCCATCCCAAAACTCCTGCACAATTTAAACCAAAAACATAACGAATCAGCCTGCCCAAATAAAAACATAGGCAGCGAAACCAATACGTCCTTGTAGCTTAACGCAAAGCATGACACTGAAGATGCCAAGATGGTTTACCCAACCCAAGGACAAAAGACTTAGTCCTAACCTTACCATTAATTATCATTAGACATATACATGCAAGTATCCGCACTCCAGTGTAAATGCCCTCATAAACTTCTACTCTACTAGAAGTAAGAGGAGCAGGTATCAGGCACACCATATTCTCCTCGTAGTAGCCCAAGACACCTTGCTCAGCCACACCCCCACGGGCTTCCAGCAGTAATTGACATTAAGCCATAAGTGAAAACTTGACTTAGTTATAATGACTTAGGGCCGGTAAATCTTGTGCCAGCCACCGCGGTCATACAAGAGGCCCAAATTAATGGTACACGGCGTAAGCGTGGAAACATGTTATCTAATCAGCTCGGACCAAAGTACACCTAAGCTGTCACAAGCCTAAGAGGTACCAAAACCCTACGTAAAAATGGTCCCAGTACTTATAGGGCCAATTATACTCCACGAAAGCTAAGAAACAAACTGGGATTAGATACCCCACTATGCTTAGCCCTAAATCTAGATGTTTACCCTACCAAAACATCCGCCCGAGAACTACGAGCACAAACGCTTAAAACTCTAAGGACTTGGCGGTGCCCTAAACCCACCTAGAGGAGCCTGTTCTATAATCGATACTCCACGATACACCCGACCATCCCTTGCCCAAACAGCCTACATACCGCCGTCACCAGCCCGCCTAAATGAGAGTTCAATAGCGAGCACAACAGCCCTCCGCTAACAAGACAGGTCAAGGTATAGCGAATGAGATGGAAGAAATGGGCTACATTTTCTAATATAGAATAATTCTTCAACGAACAAGGTAATGAAAACCCCTTAGAAGGCGGATTTAGCAGTAAGATGAAACCAGAAAGTTCACCTTAAACTGGCTCTAGGGCACGTACATACCGCCCGTCACCCTCCTCACAAGCAATTATCCACATAAATAATGATCTAAACCAAAGCTGAAGATGAGGTAAGTCGTAACAAGGTAAGTGTACCGGAAGGTGTACTTAGCATATCAGGACGTAGCTATAATTGCAAAGCATTCAGCTTACACCTGAAAGATGTCTTCTAACTAGGACCGACCTGATGCCAACTCTAGCTCAAACCAATTAATCACAACACTAAATTTCTCTACAAAACAATTAAAACATTTTTCTACACCTAGTATAGGCGATAGAAAAGTTACTTGACGCAATAGAAAATTTGTACCGTGAGGGAAAGTTGAAATAGCAGTGAAAAACCAAGCATAAAACAGCAAAGACCAACTCTTGTACCTTTTGCATCATGATTTAGCAAGAATAATCAAGCATAATGAACTTTAGCTTGCCATCCCGAAACCTATGCGAGCTACCTACAAGCAGCTATCATGAGCAAACCCGTCTCTGTGGCAAAAGAGTGGATGACTTGTTAGTAGAGGTGAAAAGCCAATCGAGCTAGGTGATAGCTGGTTGCCTGCGAAACGAATGTAAGTTCCTCCCTAAATTTTCCCCTCCAGATATACTAAATTACTACAATGAGATATTTAGGAGTAATTTAAAGGAGGTACAGCTCCTTTAAATCAGGACACAACCTAAACCAGAGGATAATACAAACTACTCCTTTTACATGTAGGCCTTCAAGCAGCCATCAATCAAGAGTGCGTTAAAGCTCATATCTCCAAAAATACCAAAAACACCGTGAATCCCTCACCACTAGCAGACCAACCTATGACCATAGGAGAATTCATGCTAAATGAGTAATTTGAAGGGACCCCCCTCTCTAGGCGCAAGCTTACATACTAAACTATTATTAACAGTACGACTTATACCACAACTCCACAAGACCGAATATTTAACTAACCTGTTACACCTACCCTGGAGCGCCCCCAGAAAGATTTAAATCTGCAAAAGGAACTCGCAAGCCAAGGCCCGACTGTTTACCAAAAACATAGCCTTCAGCTTACACAAGTATTGAAGGTGATGCCTGCCCAGTGACTAAGGTTTAACGGCCGCGGTATCCTAACCGTGCGAAGGTAGCGCAATCAATTGTCTCATAAATCGAGACTGTATGAATGGCTAAACGAGGTCTTAACTGTCTCTTGCAGATAATCAATGAAATTGATCTCCCTGTGCAAAAGCAGGAATATCATCATAAGACGAGAAGACCCTGTGAACTTAAAAATTCTAGACCAATGCCACCACTCTCTAAACCTTCAAGGCCCACCCTCTTGCACTCAATGGTCCTAATTTTTGGTTGGGGCGACCTTGGAGTATAGACTAGCCTCCAAAAATAAGATCACATAATCTTAACCTAGATTATACCCCTCAAAGTACTAATAGTAATCAGACCCAATATAATTGACCAATGAACCAAGCTACCCCAGGGATAACAGCGCAATCTCCTTCAAGAGCCCCTATCGACAAGGAGGTTTACGACCTCGATGTTGGATCAGGACAACCTAATGGTGCAGCCGCTATTAAGGGTTCGTTTGTTCAACGATTAACAGTCCTACGTGATCTGAGTTCAGACCGGAGCAATCCAGGTCGGTTTCTATCTATGCTTTTACTTCCCCTAGTACGAAGGACCGGGCAGTGGGGCCTATGTTCACTGACATGCCCCCCTTCTAATTAGTGAACACAACTGAACTAATAAGAATGAATCAAACCACCGAACATCCTAGATAAAGGATAGCTAGCGTGGCAGAGCTTGGCAAATGCAAAAGGCTTAAGCCCTTTATCCAGAGGTTCAAATCCTCTCTCTAGCTGCACACACCATGTACACTGTAAATTATTTGCTCATATCCCTATCATATGTTATTCCTATTCTCATTGCAGTGGCATTTCTTACATTACTTGAACGAAAAATCTTAAGCTACATACAAGCCCGAAAGGGGCCTAATATTGTTGGCCCATTTGGATTACTTCAACCCATCGCAGATGGAGTTAAACTCTTCATCAAAGAACCCGTTCGTCCTTCAACATCTTCCCTCTTTTATTCACAATAACCCCAATTCTAGCTCTGCTCCTAGCTCTCACCATCTGAATTCCCTACCCATTCCATTCCCACTCTCAGACATAACCTTGGACTATTATTTCTACTCTCTATATCAAGTTTAGCCGTATACTCTATTCTATGATCAGGCTGAGCTTCTAACTCAAAATACGCTCTAATTGGTGCCCTACGAGCTGTAGCACAAACAATCTCTTATGAAGTAACCCTAGCAATTATCTTATTATCAATCATCACCCTAAGCGGAAACTATACCCTCAACACCCTAGCAACAACTCAAGAACCCCTATACCTTATCTTTGCTACCTGACCCTTAACAATAATATGGTATATCTCTACACTTGCAGAAACCAATCGAGCCCCTTTCGACCTGACAGAAGGAGAATCAGAACTAGTCTCAGGGTTTAACGTTGAATACTCTGCTGGCCCATTTGCCCTATTCTTCCTAGCAGAATATGCTAACATTATATTAATAAATGCCATAACCACAATCCTATTCATCAATCCTAGTTCACTAAGCCTACCCTACCAGCTTTTCCCCATAATCCTAGCCGTAAAAACTCTACTTTTAACCTCAGGATTCTTATGAGTACGAGCTTCTTACCCACGATTCCGCTATGATCAATTAATACATCTACTATGAAAAAATTTCCTACCCCTTACCCTAGCCTTTTGCCTCTGACATACAAGTATACCAATTTCATTCGCAGGCCTACCCCCATGCCTAAGATGCAATACCTACCCATGGAAATGTGCCTGAACCTAAGGGTCACTATGATAAAGTGAACATAGAGGTCTACCAATCCTCTCATTTCCTTAGCTAATTAGAAAGCAGGAATCGAACCTACACAAAGGAGATCAAAACTCCCCATACTTCCTCTATATTATTTCCTAGTAAAGTCAGCTAACTAAGCTATCGGGCCCATACCCGAAAACGATGGTTTAACTCCCTCCTTTACTAATGTACCCTCACACCAAGCTAATTTCACTGGCCAGCATTACCCTGGGATCCACTATTACTATGTCCAGCAGCCACTGAATCCTAGCTTGAACTGGACTAGAAATCAACACTCTCGCTACATTCCCCTAATCTCCAAATCCCACCACCCACGAGCTGTAGAAGCCTCCATCAAATACTTTTTGGTCCAAGCCTCAGCTTCTGCCCTAATACTATTCTCCAGTATAATTAATGCCTGAGACACTGGTCAATGAGACATTACCCAATTAACCAATCCCACATCCTCCTTATTACTGACAGCCTCTATCGCCATAAAACTGGGTCTAGTACCCTTCCACTTTTGGTTCCCAGAAGTACTACAAGGAACCTCACTAATCACTGCTCTTCTACTATCGACAATAATCAAACTCCCACCACTAACAATCCTAATCCTTATCGCACCCTCACTAAACCCTACCATCATCATAACTATAGCTATTGCCTCCACAATGATCGGCGGATGAATGGGATTAAATCAAACCCAAACCCGAAAAATCCTAGCCTTCTCCTCTATCTCCCACCTTGGCTGAACTACTACAATCATCATCTATAACCCCAACCTTGCCATCTTAACCTTCTACTTATATATAATCATAACAACGCCTGTATTCCTCTCATTAAATATAACCAAAGCTACAAATCTCTCCATACTAATAACCTCATGGACCAAAGCTCCAGCACTGAATACCAGCCTAATACTAACTCTCCTATCCCTAGCGGGACTCCCCCCACTATTGGGCTTCTACCCAAATGAATAATCCTCCAAGAATTAACTATTCAAGAAATGACACCCACAGCCATTGTCATCTCCATACTCTCGCTCCTGGGATTATTCTTCTACTTACGCCTAACATATCATTCCACAATTACTCTGGCCCCGAACTCCTCTAATTACATAAAATTATGATATATTAATAAAGCCTCCCATACCCCCACCGCAATTCTTACTTCTCTCTGCATCACCCTCATCCCCTATCCCCCATAATCTTCTCCTTGTTCTAGAAACTTAGGATAATAGATAAACCAAAGGCCTTCAAAGCTTTAAATAAGAGTTAAATCCTCTTAGTTTCTGCTAAAGCCAACAGGACATTAACCTGTATCTCCGAATGCAAATCGGACGCTTTATTAAGCTAAAGCCTCACTAGACAGGTGGGCTTTGATCCCACAACCCCTTAGTTAACAGCTAAGTGCCCCATCCAACAGGCTTCTGCCTACCAGGCTTCGGTGCACTTCTATTGCACATCGATGGTTTGCAACCCAACATGAACTTCACTACAAAGCCGATAAGAAGAGGACTTGAACCTCTGTAAAAAGGACTACAGCCTAACGCCTAATCTCTCAGCCATCTTACCTGTGACCTTTATCAATCGATGATTATTCTCAACAAACCATAAAGATATCGGTACATTGTACCTTATTTTTGGTGCATGAGCAGGTATAGTAGGCACAGCCCTAAGCCTACTAATCCGCGCTGAACTTGGCCAACCAGCACTTTACTAGGTGATGACCAAATTTACAACGTCATCGTAACAGCCCATGCCTTCGTTATAATTTTCTTCATAGTTATACCAGTAATAATTGGCGGCTTTGGGAACTGATTAGTTCCACTTATAATTGGAGCCCCTGATATGGCCTTCCCCGAATGAACAACATAAGCTTCTGACTCCTACCACCATCATTTCTACTCCTACTAGCCTCATCCACTATTGAAGCTGGAGCGGGTACTGGATGAACCGTCTACCCCCCACTAGCCGGGAATATAGCCCACGCAGGTCCCTCTGTAGACCTAGCTATCTTCTCCTTACATCTCGCTGGAGTATCTTCTATCCTCGGAGCAATTAACTTTATTACTACCGCTATCAATATAAAACCCCCAGCCTTATCACAATACCAAACCCCACTATTTGTGTGATCCGTCCTAATTACTGCTATCCTCCTACTATTATCCCTCCCAGTACTAGCTGCTGGCATTACTATGCTCCTTACTGACCGAAATCTCAATACCTCATTCTTCGACCCTGCAGGAGGAGGAGACCCTATTCTATACCAACATCTATTCTGATTTTTTGGCCACCCAGAAGTTTATATCCTCATTCTCCCAGGATTCGGAATTATCTCCATGTAGTTGCCTATTACGCTGAAAAAAAGAACCCTTCGGATATATAGGAATAGTCTGAGCCATACTATCCATTGGATTCCTAGGCTTCATCGTATGAGCTCACCATATATTTACCGTCGGAATAGACGTTGATACACGAGCCTACTTTACATCCGCCACTATAATTATTGCCATCCCCACTGGTATCAAAGTCTTTAGCTGACTAGCTACCCTTCATGGAGGTACAATCAAATGAGACCCTCCAATCCTCTGAGCCCTAGGCTTTATTTTCCTCTTTACCATTGGAGGACTTACTGGCATCGTACTAGCCAACTCCTCACTTGACATTGCTCTACACGACACATACTACGTAGTTGCACACTTCCACTATGTCCTATCCATAGGAGCCGTATTCGCTATCTTAGCCGGATTCACACACTGATTCCCCCTATTCACAGGATTCACCCTACACCCAACCTGAACAAAAGCCACTTTGGAGTCATATTCACAGGAGTTAACCTAACCTTTTTCCCACAGCACTTTCTAGGACTAGCCGGAATACCACGACGATACTCTGACTACCCAGATGCCTACACCATTTGAAACACCATATCCTCCATTGGCTCCCTAATCTCCATAACGGCTGTCATTATACTCATGTTCATTATCTGAGAGGCATTTTCTTCTAAGCGTAAAATCCAACAACCTGAACTGACCCCTACAAACATCGAATGAATCCACGGCTGCCCACCCCCTCACCACACCTTTGAAGAACCAGCATATGTTCAAGTCCAAGAAAGGAAGGAATCGAACCTCCTCATGTTGGTTTCAAGCCAACCGCACTAACCACTTATGCTTCTTTCTTATGAGAAGTTAGTAAATCTATTACATGGCCTTGTCAAGACCAAATCACAGGTTAAACCCCTGTACATCTCACGTGGCCAACCCATCCAACTTGGATTCCAAGACGCATCATCCCCAATCATAGAAGAACTAGTCGAATTCCATGACCACGCTCTAATAGTAGCACTGGCCATCTGCAGCCTAGTCCTATACATTCTAACCCTCATACTCACAGAAAAATTATCCTCCAATACTGTAGATGCCCAAGAAATTGAACTTATCTGGACTATCCTACCCGCCATTGTACTAATCTTACTAGCCCTTCCATCCCTCCAAATCCTATACATAATAGACGAAATTGATGAACCAGATCTAACCCTAAAGGCAATTGGCCATCAATGATACTGATCATATGAATATACAGACTTTAAAGACCTCTCATTTGACTCTTACATAATTCCAACTTCAGAACTACCCACAGGCCATTTCCGACTCCTAGAAGTAGACAACCGAGTTGTAATTCCCATAGAATCCCCTATCCGAGTAATTGTTACCGCTGGAGATGTCCTACACTCTTGAGCAGTCCCCACTCTCGGAGTAAAAACCGACGCTATCCTGGACGACTCAATCAAACTTCATTCACAGCAACCCGGCCTGGAATTTTTTATGGTCAATGCTCAGAAATCTGTGGAGCTAACCACAGCTACATACCAATCGTAATTGAATCAGCCCCACTCCATACTTCGAGAATTGATCATCACACCTCTCAAACTAATCATTAAGAAGCTATGCCACAGCACTAGCCTTTTAAGCTAGAAGATAGAGGTTTTACTCCTCCTTAATGATATGCCTCAATTAAATCCTAACCCCTGATTCTTCATCATGACCTCCCTATGAATCATCTTTCTGCTAATCATACAACCTAAATCCTCAACCATGTACTTCCCCAATCCACCATCTCACAAAATTAAATCCACCCTTAAACCCCTACCCTGATACTGACCATGAACTTAACATTCTTTGACCAATTCGCTAGTCCCCAACTCATGGATTCCCATTAATCATAATCTCCATAATCTTTCCTACTATTCTCTTACCATCCCCCAATAGCCGTTGACTCTCCAACCGCCTGACAACTGTACAACTCTGACTGACTAAATTAATAACCAAACAACTAATAAACCCCCTAAACAAGCCTGGTCATAAATGAGCCCTCATCCTATCTTCACTGATAATCCTCCTTCTCCTAACTAACCTACTTGGGCTACTACCATATACCTTTACTCCCACAACCCAACTATCTATAAATATAGCACTAGCTTTTCCTCTTTGACTCGCTACTATCCTCACCGGACTTCGAAACCAACCCTCCACATCATTAGGCCATATTCTGCGGAAGGTACCCCAACCCCACTCATTCCTGCCCTAATCCTAATCGAAACTATCAGCCAAATCATTCGTCCCATTGCCCTAGGGGTCCGACTCACCGCAAACTTAACTGCAGGACACTTACTAATCCAACTCACCTCCACCGCTACAATTGCCTACTACAAATCTTCCCAGCTATATCCATCGTAACCTTCACCATCCTACTCTTACTTACCATTCTAGAATTAGCAGTGGCAATAATCCAAGCCTACGTATTCGTTCTACTTATTAGCTTATACTTACAAGAAAACATCTAATGGCACACCAAGCACACTCATACCACATAGTAGATCCAAGCCCATGACCCATCTTTGGAGCTATTGCAGCCCTCCTTACGACCTCTGCCTAATCATATGATTTCATTTTAACTCCACCCACTTACTTTCAAGTAG